>NC_059196.1:34205584-34365584 GCF_020615455.1 Coregonus clupeaformis
TTGGCCTTTCTGAACAGTGATTTTCAATTCAGATTTTGGAGACCTATACTTGGTGTGCAGGCATTTGTTGCAGCCCACAATTAACTTCAGCTGATTTCACCAATCAAGGGTTTGATGATTATCTATTACCAGTTTATCTAGTTGTGTTAGTGATGGACTATGAACAATGTGCACACCATATATCTCCAGAAGGTTAGGGAAGGAAGAGAAAGAGGTGGGAGGAGAGATATAAAGAGAGAAACAAAAACACAAGAATAACTCTGTGGAACAGACAAGGTGTCTGCGCCGCTTCCTCCACCACAGTAGATCAGGGTTAGTAATCACCTCTGGACGAGTGGAGAAGAACACACACACACACACACACACACACACACACACACACACACACACACACACACACACACACACACACACAGAGAGATCAATCCACTAGTGTGCCTGGCTGTTGGCTGATTAAACAAGTATGAGATGAATGGGCTTAACCCACGCAGCCGACTGTCCTCTCTATAGCTGTGACTGTGAGTTACAGTTGTGTGTTTGTTCGCTTGTAAGGAGCTGTAAACATTCTGTCTGTGTGGTAGGTAGCTGTTACCAGTCTGTCTGTGTGGTAGAGTGTCTCTTTAGCTGCTGTGCTGGAGATACGGATGAATTAAACGGAACAACTGACAATACATTATAAGGCATTTTTCATTTGTTTCATCTATCTCCTGAATGGTCTGGATTAAAAGACAAATGACCTTACATCTATTGTCTTTGGTGAATCTGTCTAAAAGTGATTTGGTGTTGTGGTCAGTCATTGGTGTCGGAGTTTGACTTGTACAGTACAACAGGGTACTTGTTGAGTTTAGACTATCCTCAGGAAACATATACAGCAAAGTTCATTGGTGTCGTTCCAGTCACCAGACATCCTCTGATGACCTATCACAACATACAACAGGGTTGTTCAACTCATCAGTCATCAGCAGCTGACCTGTGGTAACACTACGTTGTGTTGTTTAAATCATCAGTCATCAGCAGCTGACCTGTGGTAACACTACATTGTGTTGTTTAAATCATCAGTCTAAATCATCAGTCAACAGCAGCTGACCTGTGGTAACACTACGTTGTGTTGTTTAAATCATCAGTCATCAGCAGCTGACCTGTGGTAACACTACGTTGTGTTGTTTAAATCATCAGTCATCAGCAGCTGACCTGTGGTAACACTACGTTGTGTTGTTTAAATCAGTCATCAGCAGCTGGCCTGTGGTAACACTACATTGTGTTGTTTAAATCATCAGTCATCAGCAGCTGACCTGTGGTAACACTACATTGTGTTGTTTAAATCAGTCATCAGCAGCTGGCCTGTGGTAACACTACATTGTGTTGTTTAAATCAGTCATCAGCAGCTGACCTGTGGTAACACTACATTGTGTTGTTTAAATCATCAGTCATCAGTAGCTGACCTGTGGTAACACTACGTTGTGTTGTTTAAATCATCACTGATCCCTGGCTCACCTATTAGCAGCGACTGTAATGAGACTTAATCATGCTACGGTCTGTAGGAGACTAGGAGACACCATAGCTCTCCACTCCCTTCACCTCCAATGAACCAGCACATCCATCACACATTACAACACTTCCACTCAATTTATGGCAGTCTCATTCAATTACGCTCCAGAATAAACTGGAAATAATAAATGTTTCCTCATTAATTAAAACCTCCAGTTATGAAAATAAGAGGTGAACCTGAGTTTTTTTGTGCTCTTTAATGCTTACCAGATGGCTGTGATACACACACACACACACACACACACACACACACACACACACACACATAGGCAAGAGGGTGCACACACACACACACACACACACACAGTTTCCACACCCTAGCTCAACACCTGGTGAATGAGATCAGAGGGAAGACCAACACAGTGCTCAGGAGGGAGGTGTGTGTCTCTCTGTGTGTGTGTGTGTGTGTGTGTGTGTGTGTGTGTGTGTGTGTGTGTGTGTGTGTGTGTGTGTGTGTGTGTGTGTGTGTGTGTGTGTGTGTGTGTGTGTGTGTGTGTGTGTGTGTGTGTGTGTGTGTGTGTGTGTGTGTGTGTGTGTGTGTGTGTGTGTGTGTGTACTTAGGAGGGAGTAAGAGGAGCACTCCGTCATAGATTAATACAGCAACAGTAAACCACTCCTGTTCCTGTGTGAGCAATTAGAGAGAGAGTGTACAAGGGCCAAGACATCTATTGTGTTGGCATGAATACACACACACATAATATACACAATACATGTTCAAACACATACACAAAAGCTGCAGAACATACGCACATCCTAGTACTTCTTGCAGGTGCTGGAGCTGTAGGTGTTCATCGGGAATCCATATCCCAGGTGAGGTTAGAAGGTCCTCTATATAGGGGCATTACTCAGTGACATCACTTCCTGAAACAGGTGGTAAAAAGTAGCCGCACACAAGCCTAAGATCACCATGCGCAATCTAAAGCGTCGGCTGGAGTGGTGTAAAGCTCGCCGCCATTGGACTCTGGAGCAGGGGAAACGCGTTCTCTGGAGTGATGAATCACGCTTCACCATCTGGCAGTCCGACAGACGAATCTGGGTTTGGCGGATGCCAGGAGAACGCTACCTGCCCGAATGCCTAGTGCCAACTGTAAAGTATGGTGGAGGAGGAATAATGGTTCAGGGTTGTTTTTCATGGTTCGGGCTAGGTCCCTTAGTTCCACTGAAGGGAAATCTTAATGCTATAGCATACAATGACAACTTTGAGGTAACAGTTTGGGGAAGGCCCTTTCCTGTTTAAGCATTACACAGGCACAACACACTGTCTCCTCTTGGCCTTAACGAGTTCGACTTAAAACCGTCTTTATAGTTCCAAAATGTCTAACTTATTGTGATTAAAAAAAAAATCCTAATTGAATATTGTGCATGTACACTACAGTATATATACAAAAGTATGTGGACACCCCTTTAAATTAGTAGATTTGGCTATTTCAGCCACACCCGTTGCTGACAGGTGTATAAAATCGAGCACACAGCCATGCAATCTCCATAGACAAACATTGGCAGTAGAATGGCTCATACTGAAGAGCTCAGTGACTTTCAATGTGGCACCGTCATAGGATGCCACCTTTCCAACAAGTCAGTTCACCAAATTTCTGCCCTGCTAGAGCTGCCCCAGTCAACTGTAAGTGATGTTATTGTGAAGTGGAAACGTCTAGGAGCAACAACGGCTCAGCAGCAAAGTGGTAGGCCACACAACGGGACCACTGAGTGCTGAAGCGCGTAGCGAGTAAAAATCGCCTGTCCTCAGTTGCAACACTCACTACCGAGTTCCAAACTGCCTCTGGAAGCAACGTCAGCACAATAACTGTTAGTCGGGAGCTTCATGAAATGGGTTTCCATTGCCGAGCAGCCACACACAAGCGTAAGATATCCATACGCAATGCCAAGCGTCGGCTGGAGTGGTGTAAAGCACACCGCCATTGGACTCTGGAGCAGGTACAAAATGAACAGCAACCAGGTTTTTTGTCGCACCTATCCGTATATTGCTGTGGTGCTCACTGATCCGGGTCTTAAGGCTTCTATGGGTTTTCCCTATGTAAGACAGACCACAGGGACATTTCAACATGTAAACAACATTGGTGGACATGCAGTTAATCAGGCCTTTGATCTTAAATCTTTGGGGGACATTGAGAGAAAACTTCTTCAAAGGGAATCTTTCTGGATCCACAGGCTCAACACACTGTCTCCTATTGGCCTTAAAGAGGAGTTCAACTTAAAACCGTTTATATAGTTTGAAAATGTCAAAATTCTAATTGAATATTGTGTATATATATATATATATATATATATATATATTACTGTAAACATAGATCACATTCCTTGTGTATGGTCATATATTTTGATACATTGAATGTTGATATTGTGAACCTATGTTATATATCTTTACCTCCTGTACAGGAAGTAATGTCACTGAGTTCTGCCCCTATATATAGCACCTTCCACCCCCACCTGGGATATGGATGCCTGATGAAGTCCTAAGGGTTGAAATGTTGTTAAAATACAAACACACACACAAGCACAAAGAACTAAACTTATCGTCTGCAGACTCTCTCCTAAACACATGCACAGACAAACACACACAAACTCCCTCATATTTGCAAGGGAGCAGCTACTCTTCCTGGGGTCCAGCAAAATTAAGACAGTTATACATTTTACAAACATTACAATACATTCATAACAAATTTCACAATATATTAAGTGTGTGCCCTCAGGTCTCTACTCTACTACCACATACACTATCAATAACACAAAATCCATGTGTGTTACAGGAGGGGGTCGCAGTTCCGGAGCGACCCACTAGGTGTCATCCTCCGACCACCTTAGGCACCTCCTCACTCACAGTCGAGACTAATCATCATCCTATTGGTGTCACCTGTGTCTATCGGTTCACCTCTGTATTTATGCACTCACTTCCCTGTGTTCCCTTGCTCAGTTTTCTCTGCTAGTTTCTCTATGTCCAGCAGTACTACTCAGTGTCTAATCGGAGATCTATGTACAGGTACTTGAGAAGTGTTCTCCCTGTTTCGTTATTTGTTTCAGTCGTAGGTAATATTTCGTATTTTGGCTGTCAGAAGGTTTTTGGAGACTTATTTGCTCCACCTTTCTTTTATCGTGTTAAGTCCGTTATTTTGTATTTTGGCTTCGGGACCACCAGTAAAGATCCTTGTTTCACCATCTCTGCCTACTGCCTACTGTACACCTCACCCCAACCCTTACACGTGTACATGTGTGTATGTTGTCTTGTGTTTGTATGCATGTGTCTATGTTTGTGTTGCTTCACAGTTCCCGCTTTTCCATAAGGTGTATTGTTATCTGTTTTTTAAATCTAATTTTACTGCTGGCATGAGTTACTTGATGTGGAATAGAGTTCCATGTAGTCATGGCTCTATGTAGTACTGTGCGCCTCCCATAGTCTGTTCTTGACTTGGGGACTGTGAAGAGACCTCTGGTGGCATGTCTTGTGGGGTATGCATGTGTGTCCGAGCTGTGTGCCAGTAGTTCAAACATACACATATCTACCCAGCATGTGCACAGTCCGTATCTACCCAGCATGTGCACTGCATTAAATAGTATGATTTCTCCTTTGCAGCTCAGCCCAGCCTATCTCTCTCAGCCCAGCCCTATCTCTCTCAGCCCAGCCCTATCTCTCTCAGGCTCTGTGTAGCACTGACAGCCTTCATATCTCCCAGTGAGAGATAGATAGCAGGCCCTGTTTCCTGATGTGAATAAACTCAGTCAGCTCTGTGCATTATCACTACTGACTCCACAGCGTTAGTATGTCACTGTTAACATAGCCTAGCCTAGCGTCCTGCCTGCTGCCCAGTACTGTTAGCTTAGCCTAGCATCCTGCCTGCTGCCCAGTACTGTTAGCTTAGCCTAGCGTCCTGCCTGCTGCCCAGTAGAAAACTGGTAGCTTAGCTTAGCCTATCGGCCTGCCTGCTGCCCAGTAGTGATAGCGCTGTGGGGTTTTTAATAGGACCAGGCAGTAGTGTGTAGCTGCTGAGGAATGGTAGGGAAACAGCCCTGAGGGTTTCAGTGTGGTGGCTGAGAGCCTTAAGCTGGAGGTCTACCCTGTCCACCGGGACCTCCTGGGGAGCCTGGGGCCCTGGCCAAAATAGCCTTCTGCTGGCCAGAGATGGACTAGCTAAACACACAAAGACATAAACAGACACACACACAGATTGCAGTAGCAGTTGGAGGAGTAGAGTGGTAATGGATGGGCCACGCTGGTCGCTCCCCGCTGATGATATGGCTTTATCAGAGGTGTGAGGAGCTCGTCCCTGACAGACACCCCTCTGACCATAAATCCCCCCTGACTGGCCCACAGCCAACACACCACACCACAGCCCAGCACACAGCCCAGCCTGGCAATCAGAGGCTGCCAGAAAGAGAAAGTGAGAGAGGTGTGGGTGGAGAGATATAGGAGAGCGGGAGAAAGAGAGAGGGGTGGAAGGGGAGAGATATAGGGGAGCGGGAGAGAGAGAGGGGTGGAAGGGGAGAGATATAGGGGAGCAGGAGAAAGAGAGAGGGGTGGAAGGGGAGAGATATAGGGGTTGTGAGAGGAGCGATAGGGAGGGGAAGGTATAGAGAGAAAGACAGGGAAGAGAGAGATTGGCAATTTGAGAAAGGGCAGAGAGAGAGAGAGAGAGTAGGGGTGGGGGACATAGAAGAGGGAGTGTTGGAGAGAGGATTGACATAGGGAGAGGGAGGAGAGAAAGAGAGACAGAGACAGCAGTAGAGAGAGAAGGGGTGGGGGGGATGCTAACAAAACTCACCTCAAGGTGCCCTGCAGCTCAGAAGAGAGAAAGAGGAGGAAATAAAGGAAGTGTCAGCAGAAACCAGGAAGAGGGGAGAGGGGCGTTGGTGAAACTAATAATAATGAAATACATGCCAGGAAGAACAGTAGCTAGTGTAGTGCTACTGAAATGTGTGTCTACAGTACCTCTAGAGAACAATATGAAGCTAACTATAAAACAGAAAGCGTTGACAACAGTCTACAGGGAAAACATGCCATTATCAAGTTACAGTCAACACACCTGCATACACATATTACATTTGTTTAATATTTCCTTGATTTGAAAACAGCTTTCTGATCAGAGAAGTAAACTCTTCATCCCTACTGACTTACAAGCAGATACAGACAATGGATAAGAATGAAAACATTGCTAGGCCATTCCTGGGAACAAAGCAACACACGCACCTGCAGGCAAAACAAATTACCATGGAACAACTTTTAATTAGAAAACGTTTTGTTGTTGTTATCAAACTCACTCTTGCACCTTCAAATGTACCCACCGCTGCTATCCCACTTCCTCCCTTTTCACGCAACGAACCAAAGGTAATGACTTTGTGGCCCATTAAGACACAAGGGTACTCTAAGATATCAGGAAAGCTCCAAAGCGAGGTGTCACGAAGCCAGAGAAACAAAAGCAGGCCTATTAGTAATGCCTCCCCGTCTGAACTGCTGCCAGGGTCCTCCGAGCCGGAGGTTGTTGCCTCTCTCAAGTGCCTGCACACAAACACCGGTCCTGATCCTGCAGGGATTTGTGTCAGACGTGTGCCCAGTCTTCTATTTAATTTAATTATTTAAAAATGGAAATGGGGCTCCCTGAAGAGCGGAGAGAGAAAGAGAGAGACAGAGGGAGGGAGCAGGAGTGAGAGAGAGAGGGGGAGATGGAGAGTGGGGGAGAGAGTGAAAGAGATACTGGAAAGAGAGTGAGAGGGAAAGGGAGAGAGAGAGGGAGAGAGAGAGAGAGAGAGAGAGAGAGGGAGAGGGAGAGAGAGAA
Source organism: Coregonus clupeaformis (assembly GCF_020615455.1). Lineage (NCBI taxonomy): Eukaryota > Metazoa > Chordata > Actinopteri > Salmoniformes > Salmonidae > Coregonus > Coregonus clupeaformis. The sequence goes on from NC_059196.1 coordinate 34,212,919, forward strand.
TATGAAAGAGAAAGTGATTAGAAGGTGTAGTGTGTTCGCGTGTTGTGGCTTTGAGTCCTTTTGAATGGTTGAATTACGTTGTAAAAGCACGGGTGTAAGGGTTGGTGTGAGGTGTGACCCAGGTGCGGGGCAGGATAGACAGTAGGCAGTAGGCAGAGATGGTGAAACAAGGATCTTTACTGGTGGTCCCGAAGCCAGGATACAAAATAACGGACTTAACACGATAAAAGAAAGGTGGAGCAAATAAGTCTCCAAAAACAGGCTGACAGCCAAAATACGAAATAGTAACTACGACTGAAATAATAAAGAAACAGGGAGAACACTTCTCGAGTACCTGTACATACTTCTCCGATCAGACACAGATTAGTACTGCTGAGCATGGAGAAACTGAGCAAGGGAACACAGGGAAGTGACACCAATAGGATCATGATTAGTCCAGACTGTGAGTGAGGAGGTGCCTAAGGTTGTTGGAGGAGGACACCTAGTGCAACCCCCTCCTGTAACAGTGCCCCCCGAAATGAACTGCCCAAGCCGTTCACCTCAGCGCCTCAGCGACGGAATGTTGATATCAGCCCTGGGTCCAGAATGTCCCTCCTGGGCACCCTGGACCGCTCCTCCGGCCCATGACCCTCCCAGTCCACCAGAAATTGGAGACCCCTCCCCATCCGCCGGCAGTCCAGGATCCGGTCCACAGTAAAAGCCGGCTGCCCTCCGACGAGGCGCAGTGGGGGAACAGAACGAGGAGGGGGAGCCAGGGGACAGGTGGCGACGGATTTGAGGAGGGACACATGGAACGTGGGATGCACCTGCATGGTGGGGGGAAGTTGCAGGTGGTAGGCCATTAGATTGACTCGCCAGACCACTCTGAATGGCCCGACGAACCAGGGCGACAGCTTCCTGGACTCCAAGCGGAGGGGAAGATCCAACGTGGAGAGCCACACCCTCTGTCCCGGGCAAAAAAACGGGGCCGGGCGACGCCTGCGGTTGGCCTGATGTTGAGACCTGACGAGGCCCGCTTAAGCGCCGCCTGTACCTGCCTCCAGGTGAGGCGACAGCGACTGATGTGGGCCTGGACCGACGGGGCCGCCGCCTCCTCCTCTTGCTATTGGCACTGGAAGGGGGACAGGCCGGTGGACGAACAGAGAAGGGTGTTGTGGGCGTACTCCGCCCACGCCAGTCGCTGACTCCACGTAGCTGGGTTGCTGGAGGCGTAGCACCTCAGCACCCCCTCCAGATCCTGGTTGACGCGCTCCATCTGCCTGTTCGACTGGGGATGGAAGCCGGAAGACAAGCTGACAGAGGCGCCGAGGCAGGTGGCGAACGCCTTCCAGAACCTGGAGGCGAACTGAGGGCCCCGAACCGACACCACATCTTGGGGAAGGCCGTGGACCCGGAAAATGTTCTGCGCCACCAACTTAGCTGTCTCCCGGGCCGACTGGAGTTTGAGAAGGGGAATGAAGTGGGCAGCATTCGAAAACCGGTCCACAACGACCAGGATTACTGTGTATCCATCAGAGGGGGGTAGGGTGGAAATGAAATCCATCAAGATGTGGGACCAGGGGCGCTTGGGGATAGGCAGGGGTCGGAGCAGCCCTGCTGCGGGCTGACGTAAGCTCTTTGTACACGCGCATACCGGAAAAACAGCCAGAACCTCCTACGCAGGAACTCCAACGTATTGGCGCCCCCCGGATGGCTGGTGAGGTCGGACGAGTGCACCCACTTAGCACGCCATCTTGGGTACGTACATCCTCCCCAATGGACCTCCGCACGGATCGGGCTCCCGCTGTAGTGCTGCTCTGACCAGCCTATCGATTCCCCACGAAACTGTGGCAGCAATCAGGGTGTTGGGGACAATGGGGTCGTCCCTCTCCACCAGGCCCACGGACGGTATGAGATTCTGAACCGGAACCTGGTGAAGAACAACGCCCACCTGGCCTGGCGCGAGTTGAGCCTCTTGGCCCCCTGAATGTAGGCTAAGTTCTTATGGTCAGTCCATATGACGAATGGATGGGCGGCCCCCTCTAGCCAATGCCTCCACCCCCCCAGGGTTCCCCATGTCGTAATTCCACTCCGCCGGGGACAGCCGACAGGAGAAAAACGCGCAGGGGTGAGTCTTACCGTCCGTGAGGAACCGCTGGGACAGGATTGCTCCCACCGCAACGTCTGAAGCATCCACCTCCACATTGAACGGCAGGGACGGATCAGGATGCCCTAGGACCGGGGCCGATGTAAAGCGCAGCTTAAGCACATCAAATGCGTTCCCCGCTTCTGGGGTCCAGGCGAAGGAGCGCATGCTCGTCTGGGTGAGGGCTGTCAGGGGAGCGGCTAGGGAGCTAAAATTGCGAATAAATCGCCTATAAAAATTAGCAAACCCTAAAAACCGTTGTAGTTGCTTGAGGGAGGAAGGCTGGGGCCAATCCAGTACCGCGCTAACCTTGGCTTGGTCTATCCGTAGGTCCCCCTGGGTGACGATGAACCCCAGGAAGGTCTCTGTGCTTCTGGTGTTCACTCATGTCCTTTAAAAATATCAGGATGTCATCCAAATATACGAAGACGCTGTAGTCGAGGATGTCCCGGAGCACGTTGGCTAGACCGAACGGCATGACTAGGTACTCGTAATGCCCACTGGGTGTGTTAAAAGCCATCTTCCACTCGTCCCCCTCCCGAATCTTCACCAGGTTGTAGGCATTTCGTAAGTCCAGCTTGGTGAAGACCCGGGCTCCCTGCAACGACTCAAATGCCGTCGTCATCAGGGGGAGTGGGTAGCGGTAACACACGGGTCCCAAATTAGAATGGAGAAAGAGTTCGTAATGAACAATCTTTATAGAAATTGACAAGGAGTAAGTTGTCTGTCTGAGTTTCTAAATCGCATTAAAAGTAATTTTGTATTTTGTGTCTGACATTGGTTTTAGGATGAAGAATGTTGTTCTAGTATTAGCTATATAAGTGTACCTAAAATGGTTGGACTTGCTAGCTAGATCCTGAGGATGATGTGATTAACATTGACTTTCAATGAGAGGAGCAAATCCCAGTGTCACTTTTTGGTGTGTTACTGAGGCAGCTGTGAGAGTTTAGTTGCAGCAGCAGTGAGGTCAGACAAGCAGCCATGATGTTCTAGCGCTTCAGGCGACATTCTTACACCTCAAAGTTAGGGTGAGAACACAGACGGTGTGAGTGAGTACGTGCGTTTGTGTGAGTGTGTGTGCATGTGTGAGTGTGTTTCGGATAGAGAGAGAGCTTGTTTAAAGTGCTAGAAACACCTCTGGGTTTATTCTGTTACTGAGACAGCTCTCACCTTGTTACTCTCTCTCTCTCTCTCTCTCTCTCTCTCTCTCTCTCTCTCTCTCTCTCTCTCTCTCTCTCTCTCTCTCTCTCTCTCTCTCTCTCTCTCTCTCTCTCTCTCTCTCTCTCTCTCTCTCTCTCTCTCTCTCTCTCTCTCTCACTCTCTCTCTCTCTCTCTCTCTCTCTCTCTCTCTCTCTCTCTCTCTCTCTCTCTCTCTCTCTCTCAAACCCAAAACACCCTCCATCCCCACACTCACTACTACTCTGCTCCTGTAATGTCTTACTGTCTTATTACAGTTTAATGTGATGCTGTTTAGGCGGTCACTGCCTTGTTTGGTCTTTGGTGTTAGTTTAGTTGAGTTTATTAGGATCCCTGTTAGCTACTGCACATGCAGCAGCTACTCTTCCTGGGTTCCACATAAAATGTACAAATACATTACAAAGTGCAGAACAGTTACAGACAAGGACATTAAATACAAATAAAAAATTGTTATATATTGGAAAGTGTCACGCCCTGGCTCTGGGGACTCTTTATGTTGAGCCAGGGTGTGTAGGTTTCATTGTTTAGTTTTCTATGTTTGTGTTCTAGATCGTTTAGATCTATGTTGGCCAGGGTGGTTCCCAATCAGAGGCAGCTGTAGCTTGTTGTCTCTGATTGGGAACCATACTTAGGCAGCCTGCGGGCATGTTACGTTGTGGGATCTTGTTCCGAAAGGTTTGTGTTGTAACCTAGGACTTCACGTATCGTTTGTTTATTGTTTTGGTTCGTGTTGTGTACTACTAATAAAGAATGTACGCTTATCACGCTGCGCCTTGGTCCGCTTCATCTGTCAGTGATCGTGACAGAAAGACACCAAGAGACAACAAAACATCCTATTTACACACTATTCATATATACATATTCATATTCTTATATACAGTGAAATTAGATATTTAGAAAGAGGAGAGCCGCTGTGGTACCACATATTCTTCATCTGTTTTTTCAAGTTAAACTTGCTTTTTATCCCTGATGTCTCAGGGATAGCAGACAAGAGGCAGTGAAGCAGGTAGCACACAGTATTATCTTCACGTACTCATCCCTTCAGAATGATTCCAGCCTTTTAAATGAAGCACTATCGGAGTATCACATGCATGGGCTATATGGGATATAGGGTTCTTCCTCTCAATTACCATGGCAACGCCTCCGTCCTCAATGAAACACGCCCCCTTTCAGCCATGTTGGAAACTTCCACTTCACTCACACACACACACACACACACACACACACACACACACACACACACACACACACACACACACACACACACACACACACACACACACCAGGCACCATGTGACTGGACTAACAACAATTTCCCCAACACACAAACAGACATCGCAAGAATATCACAACCAGTCCAATCACATCCATCTAACACTAAAGCTGTCTTCACAAGCCAGAGGAGTAGTATGCAATACATACCCTCCCAGGACTATATAGGATATGGTAGCCACAGAGGGAACCAGGCATGAATTGTATTCCTGAGTCCTGCTGCTGATGCATAGAAGACATTCGTTTCTGTCAGAGACGTAAACACACTGAGCCCTATGCTCATTCTGAGCATGCCTATGGGCTCTTTAACAGGGAGATACGAGAAATTTATTGTATATGCGAGTTTGAGAGTGGCTATGTATGTGTGAGGAAGTATTTGTGTGTATCTAACTTAGGCTCTGCATATAATAATGTATTTTAGAGAGTATTGCACCATAGGGAACCGTGTGGGGGTTGTGTTTGTATTTATAAGTCATGAACTCATAATGAAATATTTGTGTGTATGTTTTGTCATGTTAATGTACAGTGTGTATCTGTGTATCTCCATGTCTATTCACTAGAGAGACAAACTTCTTCTATCCGGGTCCCCTTCCTACCCTTAACGCAATTATAATATCCATGGCTGTTTCATTTGTCTCCCTATTTATCATTATTAAAGTCCTTCCAGTGTTTTTATTATAACCGAGGGTGCTTAATATCGGAAAATACTCATTATTCCATGGTTGCACATTAAGCAATTACAAATTCAATGTGTTCACGCCTTCCCCCCAACACCTCCAACACCACCATTACCTTTTATTGGATCGCTAGGGCTATTTTTTAAATTAGAAACACACTCAATAGAGCGTTGTCTCCCTAGGCTAGCAATGTCCTCACACACGCACACACAGTCACAGACGCACACTTGCACAAACCCACAAGTAAGTAATGACCATCCAAACGTACACACACACACATCTACAGCGTGTGTAGCTGGCGGGGCCGGTCTTTTTTCAGTCGAAGAATGAACTCTGGATTTCTAATGGGTTGATTTTGGCTGGGTGAGGTGAGTGGGATATTACAGACTACCAGCAGGCAGACAGACAGACAGACACACACACATACACATACACCCACACACACATATATACACTATTTGAACTACCTAATTTCAGCAGTAGTGTTTGCAGTAGTGTTTGCAGTATTGAGGCCACAACCCTGCCCCCCTCTCTCAACTCTCTCTCTCTCTCTCTCTCTCTCTCTCTCTCTCTCTCTCTCTCTCTCTCTCTCTCTCTCTCTCTCGCTCAACTCCCTCTCTCTCTCTCTCTCTCTCCTCTCATCCCTCATCTGCCTATATTTTCTCTCCTATTCATCATCCTAATTCTCTCTCCTTCTTTCCTCACTCCAACCACATCCCTTCTCTTCCTATCTCTGTCTCACTATCTGCTCCCCCCAAACATTCCTCTCTGTACCATCCCTCCCTCTTTCTCTCTGCAGTGCTGCTTCATAAATGATGCGGTTTGATCAGCCAGTTGTGGTGCCGTTTCAGAGTGGCTGCTGCTTCTATCTGTAGCTCTGCCTGCCTGCCTCACTGCCTATCTCACTGCCTGCCTGTTTCACTGCCTGCCTGTCTCACTGCCTGCCTGTCCACTGCCTGCCTGCCTCGCTGCCTGCCTCACTGCCTGCCTGTCTTCCTGCCTGCCTCACTGCCTGCCTGTCTTCCTGCCTATCTCACTGCCTGCCTGTCTTCCTGCCTGCCTCACCTGCCTGCCTCACCGCCTGCCTGTCTTCCTGCCTGCCTCACTGCCTGCCTGCCTCACTGCCTGCCTCACTGCCTGCCTGTCTTCCTGCCTGCCTCACTGCCTGCCTGCCTCACTGCCTGCCTGTCTTCCTGCCTGCCTCACTGCCTGCCTGCCTCACTGCCTGCCTGTCTTCCTGCCTGCCTCACTGCCTGCCTGTCTTCCTGCTTGCCTCACTGCCTGCCTGTCTTCCTGCCTGTCTCACTGCCTGCCTGCCTCACTGCATGCCTGTCTTCCTGCCTGCCCCACTGCCTGCCTGTCTTCCTGCTTGCCTGCCTCACTGCCTGCCTACCTGCCTGGCTGCCTCACTGCCTGCCTGTCTTTCTGCCTGCCTGTCTGCCTGTCCGTCTCACCACCTGCTTGCCTGCCTGTCTCACTGCCTGTCTGCCTGCCTGCCTGCCTCACTGCATGCCTGTCTTCCTGCCTGCCCCACTGCCTGCCTGTCTTCCTGCTTGCCTGCCTCACTGCCTGCCTACCTGCCTGGCTGCCTCACTGCCTGCCTGTCTTTCTGCCTGCCTGTCTGCCTGTCCGTCTCACCACCTGCTTGCCTGCCTGTCTCACTGCCTGTCTGCCTGCCTGCCTCACTGCCTGCCTGTCTCCGTGTAAATGCCATATGGACAGGAGAGGAGAGTGGAGATGAGTATGAGATGCTCAGCTAGACCCTCTATCTCTCTCTCTATCTCTTTCTCTCATGGTCTTTCACTGTCTAGCTATCTCTCTCTCTCGCTCTCTCTCGTGGTCTTTTTCTCTCTCTCTTTGATTTAGAAACAGTTTTGGCCACAGAGGGAACTATAATGCTTCTCATTGTTAATGTTCTGTTTTAACTTAAAGTTAAACAGCACTATTGCCCCCAGGGACAAGGTGGAGGTCTCTCTCTCTCACACACTCACGTACACACACACACGCAGACACGCACACACACATAAAAGTTTGACATGAATGTTTGATACGACTTTGATATAAAACAATATACAACAATCAAGGTGTTGTTGGGACAGGGGAACACATCCTAAGGGGCTTATCAATTCTTTACTGTTGTATCTGAGGACTCTGTCCTCCAGAATGCCTCCAGGTTGCTCTAAATTCAAATTCAGGACAACCTGAACAACTTTGAACCTGTTTTCCCAACAAGTCGCAGGAAGCAGACAAATGCATTTATTATTCATGCTGTGATTGATGATTGGAATAATTGACACCCTGCGGTCATTAGAGAGTGGCTGGCTAACTGACGACAATGCTCCGTGTGTCTGTGTGTCTGTGTGTGTGTGTTTGTGTCCATTGGAGTGTGTCAGCTGAAGTGAGAGCATTTACGGGCATTTACAGCGTGCGGATCAACATGTGTGTGTCTGTCTGAAAAGACTTGTGCTTATGTGTGTTTGCCCTATTTAAGAATTCCACAGTGCATCTCCCTTTCCTCTTTCACTGAACATTAAACACAACAACATTTGAGAATCTCACCAGTGACCTTTACAGCGTGGCAAATGACAAACAATTACTGAGAAATCAGCCGCTCCCATTAAAGCTAGAATTGTTTGGACTTTTAAATGAATGACATATACCCATTAATGCCACATGAGCTTAGTTTAACTGTCGCGCTCCATCAGAACCCAAAATTGTCACGCCCTGGCTCTGGGGACTCTTAAATGTTGAGCCAGGGTGTGGACTTGTTATCTTTAGTTTTCTATGGGTTCTGTTCTAGATCGTTTATTTCTTTGTTGGCCAGGGTGGTTCCCAATCAGAGACAGCTGTAGCTCGTTGTCTCTGATTGGGGACCATACTTAGGCAGCCTGTGTTCACTAGTTTATTGTGGGATCTTGTTCCGTATGGTTTGTTGTATTACCTAGGACTTCACGTATCGTTTTGTTGTTTTTGTTCGTGTTGTGTACACTTAAATAAAGTATGTACGCCTATCACGCTGCGCCTTGGTCCGCTTCTCATAACGATCGTGACAGAAGATCCCACCACCAGAGGACCAAGCAGCGTGCCCAGGAGGAGAAGTTGGCGATGTCCCAGGTGGGCGAATGGTGGTATTGGGAGGACATATTCGCGGGCAGAGGGCCATGGGCAAAAGTAAATGCCCAGGCAGGAGAGGAGAAATGGCGCCAACCTTGCCGACGACGGACACGCGAGAGGCAACCCCAAGTATTTTTTTTGGGGGGGCACACGGCGTGGACGACGGGGCTGCTGGAGGCAGCTACAGGACGAATCCGCGGACTAGGAGAGGAGGCCACCAGGTTTGGGGGGCTGGAAGGGTGGTTGGCGGAGCCTAGAGGTAGAGCAGAGCCAACTCCCCGTACTCAGGCTAGGCAGCGTGAGACTGGGCAGGTTCCGGGTTATGCGGAGCCACGTACTGTGCTTTGAGTGTTCCGGCACAGTCCTGTACGTCCTGTGCTAGCACCACGCACGTGTCGTGCTAAAGTGGGCATGCAGCCAGGACGGAGTGAGCCGGCTCAACGCTCGTGGCCTCCAGTACCCCTCCTCGGTCCCGGATATCCTGCGCCAATGCCACGTGCTGTAGTGCCAGTACGAGTGCACAGCCCTGTACGTCCTGTGCTGATGCCTCACACAGATTGTGTGGAAATAGGCATTCAGCCAGGACGGGTTGTGTCAGCTCTCCACTCCAGACCTCCAGTCCGTCTCCACAGTCCAGCCCAGCCTGTTCCTGTCCCTCGCACCAAGCCTGTGGTGCGCGTCGCCAGCCCGGTCCGGCCTGTTCCTGTCCCTCGCACCAAGCCTGTGGTGCGCGTCGCCAGCCGGTCCGGCCTGTTCCTGTCCCTCGCACCGAGCCTGTGGTGCGCGTCGCCAGCCCGGTCCGGCCTGTTCCTGTCCCTCGCACCAAGCCTGTGGTGCGCGTCGCCAGCCCGGTCCGGCTTGTTCCTGCTCCCCGCACCAAGCCAGTGGTGCGCGTTGCCAGCCCGATCCGGCCTGTTCCTGCTCCCCGCACCAAGCCAATGGTGCACGTCGTCAGCCCGGTCCGGCCCGTTCCTGCCCCTCGCACCAAGCCAGTTGGTGCGCGTCGTCAGCCCGGTCCGGCCCGTTCCTGCTCCCCGCACCAAGCCAGTGGTGCGCGTCATCAGCCCGGTCCGGCCCGTTCCTGCTCCCCGCACCAAGCCAGTGGTGCGCGTCGTCAGTCCGGCACGGTCCGTGCCTGTTCCACCGGTGCCTGGTCCGGCACCGGTCAGCTGCTCCACTCCGGAGCCAGAGCAATCCGCTCCACCGGTGTCCAGTCCAGCTCCGGCCAGCGGGGCCAGACCAGACCAGGGGCGCTACGGGGGGGTAGAAGGAGAGTGGTGGTCACGCCCGGAGCCGCCCGGGCCCCTCCCCTGTTGTGTTTGGTTGGCGCGGTCGCTGTCCGCGCCTTTGGGGGGGTACTGTCACGCCCTGGCTCTGGGGACTCTTAAATGTTGAGCCAGGGTGTGGACTTGTTATCTTTAGTTTTCTATGGGTTCTGTTCTAGATCGTTTATTTCTATGTTGGCCAGGGTGGTTCCCAATCAGAGACAGCTGTAGCTCGTTGTCTCTGATTGGGGACCATACTTAGGCAGCCTGTGTTCACTCGTTTATTGTGGGATCTTGTTCCGTATGGTTTGTTGTACTACCTAGGACTTCACGTATCGTTTTGTTGTTTTTGTTCGTGTTGTGTACACTTAAATAAAGTATGTACGCCTATCACGCTGCGCCTTGGTCCGCTTCTCATAACGATCGTGACAAAAATATAAGCTTGCTCCAATGTTTGTAAACAATGTAAACGGAAACAAACACTGTATAGCCTCAATACATGGTTAAAACTGAAATGTTGATATCATGGATTGTCTGGCCTTGCATCCAAAGGTCTGTCTATAAATTTGAGAGTGGTTACATTTCTCCAGGTCAATCCCTCAGCTTTTAACCAAAACTGAGGCGAGGTGACACTTTGTTATTGTTTCTATTGAGAATTCTAGCTTTAAACTCTAAGATGTGGATTGACCACCCTACTCTTACAGATAGAAGGACATGCAATGTACCACTGAGGGAAGGCCATCCCTTACTGCACTTTCACACATCAGAGAAATGCTATCAATTAATTTCATCATTAGACCCACATATACTGCAATTGCAAGAAACCGTCAACATTGCCTCAGATTCGTCTACAAACCATTTTCTGAAGGAGGTATACATGGCATGTAACTTATATATTACTGTGCGTGGTGGTGGTGTTGTGAATAGATTTGTTTTTACGGGATTAGAGGAGAATCTTTACCCACTGAAAAATATACATCATGTCAATAAGGCAGCCTTATAGCCAGTACTATAGCCAGCCCTATAGCCAGCCCTATAGCCAGCCTTATAGCCAGCCTTATGGCCAGCCCTATAGCCAGCCTTATGGCCAGCCCTATAGCCAGCCCTATAGCCAGCCTTATAGCCAACCTTATAGCCAGCCTTATGGCCAGCCCTATAGCCAGCCTTATAGCCAACCCTATAGCCAGCCTTATAGCCAGCCCTATAGCCAGCCCTAGCCAGCCCTATAGCCAGCCTTATAGCCAACCCTATAGCCAGCCCTATAGCCAGCCCTATAGCCAGCCTTATAGCCAGCCCTATAGCCGGCCCTAGCCAGCCCTATAGCCAGCCTTATAGCCAACCCTATAGCCAGCCCTATAGCCAGCCCTATAGCCAGCCCTATAGCCAGCCATATGCCAGCCTTATAGCCAGCCTTATAGCCAGCCCTATAGCCAGCCAGCCCTATAGCCAGCCTTTTAGCCAGCCCTATAGCCAACCCTATAGCCAGCCCTATAGCCAACCCTAGCCAGCCTTATAGCCAGATTTGTGTGTATTGTTGTGAATTGTTAGATACTACTGCACTGTTGGAGCTAGGAACACAAGCATTTCGCTACACCCGCAATAACATCTGCTAAATAAACTCAGCAAAAAAAGAAATGTCCTCTCACTGTCAACAGAACAGCGCCGGAAGAAGATGGCTGCCGTTTTACAGCCCTCTAACCAATTGTACTATTATGTGTGTTTTTCCGCGTTATTTGTAATTTATTTTGTACATAATGTTTCTGCCATCGTCTCTTATAACCAAAGAGAGCTTCTGGATATCAGGACAGCGATTACTCACCTCGCGTTGGACGAACACTTTTTCTTCAACGAGGCGTTCGCGAAGGATATTCTACAGACTCCCGACAAGGCCCAGATCCCCGTCATTCGCGTGAGGAAGAGACGGAGATATCGTGGACGTAGGTCGGGGTGCCTTGTAAGGATCCGACGGCGAACGAGTAAACTGCCTCTCCCATCAATCCTATTAGCCAACGTTCAAGCTTTGGAGAATAAAATGGACGATTTAAGATTACGGTTATCCTACCAACGGGACATTAAAAACTGTAATATCTTATGTTTCACGGAGTCGTGGCTGAACGACGACAATGATAACATTCAGCTAGCAGGCTATACGCTACATCGGCAGGACAGAACGGCAGACTCGGGTAAGACGAGGGGTGGCGGTCTCTGTATATTTGTAAACAACAGCTGGTGCACCAAATCAAATACTAAGGAAGTCTCAAGGTTTTGCTCGCCTGAGGTAGAGTATCTTATGATAAGCTGCAGACCACACTATTTACCAAGAGAGTTTTCATCTATATTTTTCATAGCTGTCTATTTACCACCACAAACCAATGCTGGCATTAAGATTGCACTGAATGAGTTGTACAAGGCCATTAATCAACAGGAAAACGCTCATCCAGATGCAGCGCTCCTAGTAGCAGGGGACTTTAATGCAGGGAAACTTAAATCCGTTCTACCTAATTTCTACCAGCATGTTAAATGTGCAACCAGAGGGGAAAAAACTCTAGACCACCTTTACTCCACACACAGAGACGCATACAAAGCTCTCCCTCGCCCTCCATTTGGCAAATCTGACCATAACTCTATCCTCCTGATTCCTGCTTATAAGCAAAAACTGAAGCAGGAAGCACCAGTGATTCGGCTAATAAAAAAGTGGTCAGATGACGCAGATGCTAAGCTACAGGACTGTTTTGCTAGCACAGACTGGAACATGTTCCGGGATTCTTCAGACAGCATTGAGGAGTACACCACATCAGTCACTGGCTTCATCAATAAGTGCATCGATGATGTCGTCCCCACAGTGACCGTACGTACATACCCCAACCAGAAGCCATGGATTACAGGAAACATCCGCACTGAGCTAAAGGGTAGAGCTGCCGCTTTCAAGGAACGGGACTCTAACCCGGACGCTTATAAGAAATCCCGCTATGACCTCCGACGAACCATCAAACAGGCAAAGAGTCAATACAGGTCTAAGATTGAATCATACTACACTGGCTCTGACGCTCGTCGGATGGGGCAGGGCTTGAAAACTATTACAGACTACAAAGGGAAGCACAGCCGCGAGCTGCCCAGTGACACAAGCCTACCAGACGAGCTAAACCACTTCTATGCTCGCTTCGAGGCAAGCAACACTGAAGCATGCATGAGAGCACCAGCTGTTCCGGACGACTATGTGATCACGCTCTCCGTAGCCGATGTGAGTAAGACTTTTAAGCAGGTCAACATTCACAAGGCCGCAGGGCCAGACGGATTACCAGGACGTGTACTCCGAGCATGTGCTGACCAACTGGCAAGTGTCTTCACTGACATTTTCAACATGTCCCTGACTGAGTCTGTAATACCAACATGTTTCAAGCAGACCACCATAGTCCCCGTGCCCAAGAACTCTAAGATAACCTGCCTAAATGACTACCGACCCGTGGCACTGACGTCTGTAGCCATGAAGTGCTTTGAAAGACTGGTCATGGCTCACATCAACAGCATAATCCCAGAAACCCTAGACCCACTCCAATTTGCATACCGCCCCAACAGATCCACAGATGATGCAATCTCTATCGCACTCCACACTGCCCTTTCCCACCTGGACAAGAGGAACACCTACGTGAGAATGCTATTCATTGACTACAGCTCAGCATTCAACACCATAGTGCCCTCAAAGCTCATCACTAAGCTAAGGATCCTGGGACTAAACACCTCCCTCTGCAACTGGATCCTGGACTTCCTGACGGGCCGCCCCCAGGTGGTAAGGGTAGGTAACAACACATCTGCCACACTGATCCTCAACACGGGGGCCCCTCAGGGGGTGCGTGCTCAGTCCCCTCCTGTACTCTCTGTTCACCCATGACTGCATGGCCAGGCACGACTCCAACACCATCATTAAGTTTGCCGACGACACAACAGTGGTAGGCCTGATCACCGACAACGATGAGACAGCCTATAGGGAGGAGGTCAGAGATCTGGCCGTGTGGTGCCAGGACAACAACCTCTCCCTCAACGTGACCAAGACAAAGGAGATGATTGTGGACTACAGGAAAAAAAAGAGGACTGAGCACGCCCCCATTCTCATCGACGGGGCTGTAGTGGAACAGGTTGAGAGCTTCAAGTTCCTTGGTGTCCACATCACCAACGAACTATCATGGTCCAAACACACCAAGACAGTCGTGAAGAGGGCACGACAAAGCCTATTCCCCCTCAGGAGACTAAAAAGATTTGGCATGGGTCCTCAGATCCTCAAAAAATTCTACAGCTGCACCATCGAGAGCATCCTGACTGGTTGCATCACCGCCTGGTATGGCAACTGCTTGGCCTCTGACCGCAAGGCACTACAGAGGGTAGTGCGTACGGCCCAGTACATCACAGGGGCAAAGCTCCCTGCCATCCAGGACCTCTATACCAGGCGGTGTCAGAGGAAGGCCCTCAAAATTGTCAAAGACTCCAGTCACCCTAGTCATAGACTGTTCTCTCTGCTACCGCACGGCAAGCGGTACCGGAGTGCCAAGTCTAGGTCCAAAAGACTTCTCAACAGCTTCTACCCCCAAGCCATAAGACTCCTGAACAGCTAATCATGGCTACCCGGACTATTTGCACTGCCCCCCACCCCATACTTTTTACGCTGCTGCTACTCTGTTAAGTATTTATGCATAGTCACTTTAACTCTACCCACATGTACATATTACCTCAACTACCTCAACTAGCCGGTGCCCCCGCACATTGACTATGCAACGGTACCCCCCTGTATATATAGCCTCCCTACTGTCACTTTATTATATTGTATACATAGCCTCCCTACTGTCACTTTATTTTTACTTCTGCTCTTTTTTTCTCAACACTTTTTTGTTGTTGTTTTATTCTTACTTTTTTTGTTTAAAATAAATGCACTGTTGGTTAAGGGCTGTAAGTAAGCATTTCACTGTAATGTCTGCACCTGTTGTATTCGGCGCATGTGACCAATACAATTTGATTTGATTTGATTTGATTTGATTTATTTTCAGCAAACTTAACAAAACAAATATTTGTATGAACATAACAAGATTCAACAACTGAGACATAAACTGAACAAGTTTCACAGACATGTGACTAACAGAAATTGAATAATGTGTCCCTGAACAAAGGGGGGGTCAAAATCAAAATTAACAGTCAGTATCTGGTGTTGCCACCAGTTGCATTAAGTACTGCAGTGCATCTCCTCCTCATGGACTGCACCAGATTTGCCAGTTCTTGCTGTGAGATGTTACCCCACTCTTCCACCAAGGCACCTGCAAGTTCCCGGACATTTCTGGGGGGAATGGCCCTAGCCCTCACCCTCCGATCCAACAGGTCCCAGAAGTGCTCAATGGGATTGAGATCCGGGCTCTTCGCTGGCCATGGCAGAAACGAGAATCCGACCATCACCCCCGGTGACACAAAACCGCAACTCGTCAGTGAAGAGCACTTTTTGCCAGTCCTGTCTGGTCCAGCGACGGTGGGTTTGTGCCCATAGGCGACGTTGTTGCCGGTGATGTCTGGTGAGGACCTGCCTACAGCAGGCCTACAAACCCTCAGTCCAGCCTCTCTCAGCCTATTGCAGACAGTCTGAGCACTGATGGAGGGATTGTGCATTCCTGGTGTAACTCGGGCAGTTGTTGTTGCCATCCTGTACCTGTCCCGCAGGTGTGATGTTTGGATGTACCGATCCTGTGCAGGTGTTGTTACACGTGGTCTGCCACTGCGAGGACGATCAGCTGTCTGTCCTGTCTCCCTGTAGCGCTGTCTTAGGCGTCTCACAGTACGGACATTGCAATTTATTGCCCTGGCCACATCTGCAGTCCTCATGCCTCCTTGCAGCATGCCTAAGGCACGTTCACGCAGATGAGCAGGGACCCTGGGCATCTTTCTTTTGGTGTTTTTCAGAGTCAGTAGAAAGGCCTCTTTAGTGTCCTAAGTTTTCATAACTGTGACCTTAATTGCCTACCGTCTGTAAGCTGTTAGTGTCTTAACGACCGTTCCACAGGTGCATGTTCATTAATTGTTTATGGTTCATTGAACAAGCATGGGAAAAAGTGTTTAAACCCTTAACAATGAAGATCTATGAAGTTATTTTGATTTTTACGAATTATCTTTGAAAGACAGGGTCCTGAAAAAGAGACGTTTCTTTTTTTGCTGAGTTCATGTGTATGTGACCAATACAATTTGATTTGATTTGAATAGAGACACATATCTTAGTACGCTGTGCTAGATATTGAATTGAGCTCATGTTGTACCCAGGTCAGGCCCAGGCCCACGTGGCCCTTCAAGGCCATGGTCTAGGACCAGAGGACAATAATGATCACCCTCTCTTCACCTTAAACCCTATTCTCTTTTATTTATCTCTGCCAGAAGCACCACCAGGCCTTTAAAGAGTTTTCTGCATTTGTACCGCTAATCTCCTAGCAGAAAAATGTGCTGTTGTCCAGCTGTACTAATCCACTATTTATTGGTAAATCTGGTACTGATGTTCAAAACAATGTGTACATTGAGTATACTAATATTAGCCCCAGCCATAGCACAACAGGGCTGTTAGCTAAGGAAGGAGGCTATGACTAGCTCCACAGAACTAAGATACATGTTAGCTCTCAAAACAAAAGTTCACCATGCAAAAAGTGATGTTTGTGAGATAGAAAGAGGGAATGAATCAGAGAAACGTTATAACACTACATAGCCATAATATGACATTTGAAATGTCTCTATTCCTTTGAAACTTTTGTGAGTGTAATGTGTACTATTCATTTTTGATTGTTTATTTAAGTTTTGTTCATCAATTTCACTTGCTTTGGCAATGTAAACATATGTTTCCCATACCAATAAAGCCTTTTGAATTGAATTTAAATGAATTGAGTGATAGCGAGATGGCAGTAGCGTTGGTTAGCATCATGTCTCTTCATTTGTGAGGGCAGATTGTTTAGCAGGAACAGGAGTTCCACACTCCTAAAGCATCCTGGCACAAGGGACCGACCGCTAGCTAGCTGGCTGGGTGACTGTCTGGCTTGCTGGCAGCAAGCTGCCAACCACTCTAATGCAATGAGCTGGGTACTCTACCAAAGACATCTACATAAC
The DNA here is from genome assembly GCF_020615455.1 of Coregonus clupeaformis. NCBI lineage: Eukaryota > Metazoa > Chordata > Actinopteri > Salmoniformes > Salmonidae > Coregonus > Coregonus clupeaformis. Next base: position 34,229,685 of record NC_059196.1, read on the forward strand.
TCATCACTGCCTGCTATCAGCACTATAGACGTCCCACAGCCAAATGTCTGCACCCCACTAGGGACATCACTTTGGGCTTAGGCAATCATGGTCTACGCAGCGCAGTGAAGATTCAGAGCAACTCATAGCAAATACTGATGTTTTAAAAAACCTCTCAAAGTAAGTAATCAAAATGTATATTTAATATTTCAAAAGACAAGTGGTCCTCTGTAGCTCAATTGGTAGAGCATGGCGCTTGTAACGCCGGGGTAGTGGGTTCGATCCCCGGGACCACCCATACGTAAAAATGTATGCACACATGACTGTAAGTCGCTTTGGATAAAAGCGTCTGCTAAATGGCATATTATTCTTATTATTACAAGGCGCCAATAAAGTTAATGTATTGCATTTAAGACCACTTCTTGCCAATGACTTCCTGTAAAAATTATACCCTTTCATACTGTTCTGACAATGTCTCCAAGCCAGCAGGCTGCCTGTCCACAGACTCTTCACCAGGGAAACCTGACTGAGTTATAGTATTTATAGAATATATATATATATATATATATATACACACACGAGAGAGCGAGAGAGAGAGAGAGAGAGAGAGAGAGAGAGAGAGAGAGAGAGAGAGAGAGAGAGAGAGAGAGAGAGAACAGAATCCATCCAGATAGGAACCTTTAACCTTAACCCTAACTCCTAACCCTAAACCGAATTCTAATCCTAACCTTAAGCCTAAAATAGCCTTTTTCCTTGTGGGGACTGGCGAAATGTCCCTACTTTTCAGAATGTTCCTTGTTTTCCTATCCTTGTGAAGATTTCTGGTCCCCACAAGGATAGTAAAACTAATAGCACACACACACACACACAGAGTACCACCACAAACACACAGACATCCATCTCCTTGACAGGTGGTTCTACTGCGGGGCTACTGTGGTGCTACTGTAGTGCTACTGTCAGCCCCATGGTACAGATGAGAATGTGTCAGCAAGAGATGAATCCCCTGTGGCCTTGTGGGTAGGGAGGTAGGGACAGAGGACAGGTCCACAGGGAGAAGATACAGAAGCAAAACCTCCAGAACCTTTAAATCAGTTTCACTTTCCTTCTGTCAGGGAAGAGTCCAGATAAAAACACACAAAGGCTTAGACACAGAGAACCATCTGACTGATAAAAAACCGTCATGATAAAAACCTGTCAAATGAAAACTTTAAAATATTTGATACATTGTGGCAGAGTAGAGTAAAAATTGAGCGTTTGTTGGAGTTTTTGACAATCTGAGCGCAGAGTATTGCACGTTGGGAGGTTTTCTTTGAGGGGTGAAATTCAGCTCAGCTGTTGTGTTGTAATGTTTGGCTGATTTGAGGAACAGTGCCCAGGTTGTGTGTTCACAACACCAGCTCTCGCTCGGGTGTGAGCTGAATCACATTCACACAAGTATACGCACAAGCATACACACACACACACACAAATCGCTTTGAGCCCCTGTACTAGCTGTCCTCTGTCGGGGGCTTGGGTGTTCCCTCCATGGCTGTGGATAACGCTCCAGCTACCTCTCCCTGTCCTAGTCAATCAACTGCCTGGGCACAGCCTGGACCACCGCGGCCCCCGTCCGCTGGGCCATGCTCTCTGGATCAGAGCTCTGTCCCTTTGGTGGTTGTGGCCTGCACGCAGCCGCCGTCTCAGCAGCCCTCTTCTCAGGTGAGTTCTGTGGACTTTGGCCATGCAATCTGCTTCGAGACACGGCAGAGGCCGGATCATTCCGGCGATTGTGATAGGGAGTTTGATGATGAGGCATATATCTGTACCTAATTTATGTCCCTCTTACTGCCCGGAATACCTCTGCTGATCCTACAGCTATTGTATGCAGTAATCATATGCCTATGAACCAGAGTAATAATGTTAGCCCTGAGGTGGTGTGCCCCAGTAGGAAGTCCGTGTGCAGCTCACCCTGCACTAATAAAACATAACTAGATTAATTAGCATTTCTACCTCTGCTAAGCTTCCCAGTAAAGCAAGAAAAATAATCAAGCATCCCAGAAAAGTGTTAAAAATAGCCCACGTTACCATACGTAGCTTAAGAAACAAGGTTCATGAAATCAATAATTTGCTAGTAACAGACATTCATATTCTGACCATCTCTGAAACTCACTTAGATAATACCTTTGATGATACAGTGGTAGCAATACAAGGTTATAACATTTACAGAAAATACAGAAATGCCAATGGGGGCGGTGTTGCCGTCTATATTCAGAACCACATTCCTGTAAAGCTTAGAGAGGATCTCATGTTAAATACTGTTGAAGTAATATGGCTACAGGTTCACCTGCCTCACCTAAAGCCCATTCTGGTGGGAAGCTGCTATAGACCACCAAGTGCTAACAGTCAGTATCTGGATAACATGTGTGAAATGCTTGAAAATATAAGCGATATAAATAGAGAGGTATACTTTCTGGGTGATTAAAATATTGACTGGCTTTCATCAGGCTGCCCACTCAAGAGAAAGCTTCAAACTGTAACTAGTGCCTGCAACCTGGTTCAGGTTATCAATCAACCTACCAGGGTAGTTAAAAACAGTACAGGAATGAAATCATCAACATGTATTGATCATATATTTACTAATGCTGCAGAAATTTGTTTGAAAGCAGTATCCAAATCCATCGGATGTAGTGATCACAATATAGTAGCCATATCTAGGAAAACCAAAGTTCCAAAGGCTGGGCCTAATATTGTGTATAAGAGGTCATACAAGAAGTTCTGTGGTGATTCCTATGTTGTTGATGTGAAGAATATTTGTTGGTCTGTGGCGTGTAATGACGAGCAACAAGACGCTGCACTTGACACATTTATGAAATTGCTTATCCCAGTTACTAATAAGCATGCACCCATTACGAAAATGACTGTAAAAAATGGTTAAATCCCTCTGGATTGATGAGGATTTCAAAAATTATATGGTTGAGAGGGATGAGGCAAAAGAGATGGCAAATACGTATGGCTGTACAACCGATTGGCAAACGTACTGCAAATTGAGAAATCATGTGACTAAACTGAATAAAAAGAAGAAGAAACTACACTATGAAACAAAGATAAATGACAAAGAATGATAGTAAAAAGCTTTGGAGCACCTTAAATGAAATGTTGGGCAAAAAGGCAAACTCTGCTCCATCATTCATTGAATCAGATGGCTCATTCATCACAAAACCCACTGATATTGACCAACTACTTTAATGATTTTTTCATTGGCAAGATTAGCAAACTTAGGCATTACATGCCAGCAACACATCCAAGTGTATCTGACCAAATTATGAAAGGCAAGCATTGTAATTTTGAATTCCGTAAAGTAAATGTGGAAGAGGTGAAAAAAGTATTATTGTCTATCAACAATGACAAGCCACTGGGAAAATTACTGTGGATAATAGCGGACGATATTGCCACTCCTATTTGCCATATCTTCAATTTAAGCCTACTAGAAAGTGTGTGCCCTCAGGCTTGGAGGGAAGCAAAAGTTATTCCCCTACCTAAGAATAGTAAAGCCCCCTTAATTGGCTCAAATAGCCAACCAATCAGCCTGTTACCGACCCTTAGTAAACTTGTGGAAAAAATTGTGTTTGACCAGATAAAATGCTATTTCACAGTAAACAAATTGACAAAAGACTTTCAGCATGGAAGGACATTCAACAAGCACAGCACTTACACAAATGACTGATGATTAGCTGAGAGAAATTGATCATAAAAAGATTGTGGGGGCTGTTTTGTTAGACTTCAGTGTGGCTTTTGACATTATCGATCATAGTCAGCTGTTGGAAAAACGTATGTGTTATGGCTTTACACCCTGCTATATAGTGGATAAAGAGTTACCTGTCTAACAGAACACAGAGGGAGTTCTTTAATGGAAGCCTCTCCAACTAAATTGGAATTCCCCAGGGCAGCTGTCTAGGCCCCTTACTTTTTTCAATCTTTACTAACGATATGCCACTGGCTTTGAGTAAAGCCAGTGGGTCTATGTATGCCCTAAACCTCAGCTAAATCTTGTAATGAATAATGTGGAAATTGAGCAAGTTGAGGAGACTAAATTGCTTGGAGTAACCCTGGATTGTAAACTGTCCTGGTCAAAACATAATGATACAACAGTAGCTAGGATGGGGAGAAGTCTGTCTATAATAAAGCGCTGCTCTGTATTCTTAACAGCACTGTCAACAAGGCAGGTCCTACAGGCCCTAGTTTTGTCGCACCTGGACTACTGTTCAGTCGTGTGGTCAGGTGCCACAAAGAGGGACTTAGGAAAACTGGAATTGGCTCAGAACAGGGCAGCGCGGCTGACCCTTGGATGTACACAGAGAGCTAACATTAATAGCATGTCAATCTCTCCTGGCTCAAACTGGAGGAGAGATTGACTTCATCACTACTTGTATTTGTGAGAGGTATTGACATGTTGAATGAACCGAGCTGTCTGTTTGAACTACTGGCCCACAGCTCGGATCAACCATGCATACCCCACAAGACATGCCACCAGAAATCTCTTCACAGTCCCCAAGTCAAGAACAGACTATGGGAGGCGTACAGTACAACATAGAGCCATGACTACATGGAACTCTATTCCACATCAAGTAACTCATGCTAGCAGTAAAATTAGATTTAAAAAACAAATAAAAATACACCTTATGGAACAGCCGGGACTGTGAAGCAACACAAACATAGACACATGCATACAAACACACAATAACATATACACTATACATACATGTACACACAAATAACGAAACAGGGAGAACACTTCTCAAGTACCTGTACATACAGTGAGGGAAAAAAGTATTTGATCCCCTGCTGATTTTGTACGTTTGCCCACTGACAAAGACATGGTCAGTCTATAATTTTAATGGTAGGTTTATTTGAACAGTGAGAGACAGAATAACAACAAAAAAATCCAGAAAGACGCATGTCAAAAATTTTATGAATTGATTTGCATTTTAATGAGGAAAATAAGTATTTGACCCCTCTGCAAAACATGACTTAGTACTTGGTGGCAAAACCCTTGTTGGCAATCACAGAGGTCAGATGTTTCTTGTAGTTGGCCACCAGGTTTGCACACATCTCAGGAGGGATTTTGTTCCACTCCTCTTTGCAGATCTTCTCCAAGTCATTAAGGTTTTGAGGCTGACGTTTGGCAACTCGAACCTTCAGCTCCCTCCACAGATTTTCTATGGGATTAAGGTCTGGAGACTGGCTAGGCCACTCCAGGACCTTAATGTGCTTCTTCTTGAGCCACTCCTTTGTTGCCTTGGCTGTGTGTTTTGGGTCATTGTCATGCTGGAATACCCATCCACGACCCATTTTCAATGCCCTGGCTGAGGGAAGGAGGTTCTCACCCAAGATTTGACGGTACATGGCCCGTCTATCGTCCCTTTGATGCGGTGAAGTTGTCCTGTCCCCTTAGCAGAAAAACACCACCAAAGCATAATGTTTCCACCTCCATGTTTGACGTGGGGATGGTGTTCTTGGGGTCATAGGCAGCATTCCTCCTCCTCCAAACACGGCGAGTTGAGTTGATGCCAAAGAGCTCGATTTTGGTCTCATCTGACCACAAAACTTTCACCCAGTTCTCCTCTGAATCATTCAGAGGTTAATTGGCAAACTTCAGACAGCCCTGTATATGTGTTTTCTTGAACAGGGGGACCTTGCGGGCGCTGCAGGATTTCAGTCCTTCACGGCGTAGTGTGTTACCAATTGTTTTCTTGGTGACTATGGTCCCAGCTGCCTTGAGATCATTGACAAGATCCTCCCGTGTAGTTCTGTGCTGATTCCTCACCGTTCTCATGATCATTGCAACTCAACACAAGGTGAGATTTTGCATGGAGCCCCAGGCCGAGGGAGATTGACAGTCCTTTTGTGTTTCTTCCATTTGCGAATAATCACACCAACTGTTGTCACCTTCTCACCAAGCTGCTTGGCGATGGTCTTGTAGCCCATTCCAGCCTTGTGTAGGTCTACAATCTTGTCCCTGACATCCTTGGAGAGCTCTTTGGTCTTGGCCATGGTGGAGAGTTTGGAATCTGATTGATTGATTGCTTCTGTGGACAGGTGTCTTTTATACAGGTAACAAGTTGAGATTAGGAGCACTCCCTTTAAGAGTGTGCGCCTAATCTCAGCTCGTTACCTGTATAAAAGACACCTGGGAGCCAGAAATCTTTCTGATTGAGAGAGGGTCAAATACTTATTTTCCTCATTAAATTGCAAATCAATTCATAACATTTTTGACATGCGTCTTTCTGGATTTTTTTGTTGTTATTCTGTATCTCACTGTTCAAATAAACATACCATTAAAATGATAGACTGATAATTGACAGTGGGCAAACGTACAAAATCAGCAGGGGATCAAATACTTTTTTCCCTCACTGTAGGTCTCCGATCAGGCACTGAGTAGTACTGCTGGACATAGAGAAACTAACAGAGAAAACTGAGCAAGGGATCACAGGGAAGTGAGGGCATTAATACACAGGTGAACAGGTAGACACAGGTGACACCGATAGGATACTGATTAGTCCAGACTGTGAGTGAGGAGGTGCCTGAGGTTGTCGGAGGGTGACACCTAGTGGGTCGCTCTGAAACTGCGATCCCCTCCTGTAACAACTGCCGCCTAGCTCAATCCTCCACGCAGCACAGACACAGCAGGCAGCTAGTCTCTTATATAACCGACACCAATCTCTCTGCAGTACTCTAGGCTGAGATACTAGCACATCATAGTAGTCTCATATTCCGTTTCCTAACCTCCATTGAGAACTGTAGCCCTCTGTAGCTGTACGAGACACTAATACATTGCAGAGATGGACACCAAGAGAGGGGTTGAGGGGTGAGTGGCCTCGGTGAGCTGGCTAGGGCTGGCTATAGTGCTGGCTATAGGGCTGGCTATAGGGCTGGCTGGCTATAGGGCTGCCTATAGGGCTGGCTTTAGGGCTGGCTATAGGGCTGGCTAGGGCTGTCTATAAGGCTGGCTAGGGCTGGCAATAGGGCTGGCCATAGGGCTGGCTATAGGGCTGGCTATAGGGCTGGCCATAGTGCTGGCTATACGGCTGGCTGGCTATAGGGCTGGCTATAGGGCTGGCTGGCTATAGTGCTGGCTATAGGGCTGGCTGGCTATAGGGCTGGCAGGCTATAGGGCTGGCTATAGGGCTGGCTCTAGGGCTGGCTATAGGGCTGGCTATTGGGCTGGCTATAGGGCTGGCTATATGGTTGGCTATAGGGCTAGCTATAGGGCTGGCTATAGGGCTGGCTATAGGGCTGGCTATAGGGCTGGCTTTAGGGCTGGCTATAGGGTTGGCTATAGGGCTGGCTATAGGGCTGACTGGCTATAGGGTTGGCTATAGGGTTGGCTATAGGGCTGACTGGCTATAGGGTTGGCTATAGGGCTGACTGGCTATAGGGCTGGCTTTAGGGCTGGCTATAGGGTTGGCTATAGGGTTGGCTATAGGGCTGACTGGCTATAGGGTTGGCTATAGGGCTGGCTATAGGGCTGACTGGCTATAGGGTTGGCTATAGGGCTGGCTATAGGGTTGGCTATAGGGCTGGCTATAGGGCTGACTGGCTATAGGGTTGGCTATAGGGCTGACTGGCTATAGGGCTGGCTTTAGGGCTGGCTATAGGGTTGGCTATAGGACTGGCTATAAGGCTGCCTTATTGACATGATGTACATTTTTCAATGGGGAAAGATTCTCCTCTAATCCTCTAAAATCACATGACCATGTTTCTCTTCCCCATTGTCCTGCACCACTTAATGAGTTGGACTCACACGCGGTCTTGTGTCTTTCCCATGCTATTCAATACATAATCCTCATCTATGTGGAGAAAGGACCAAGATTTAAAAGGCGAAAGAGATGCCAGCCAAGGACATCACATCTCTTATCCACGGTGAAAATACAAAAAACATGCCGACCGAAACTCCCACATTTGCAGCTGAAGTTAAGACATGTCACAGCAGTTTTTCCGAAGGTGTTAAAATGCGAGTGTTTCTACGCGCCTCACAGGACGCATTAAACCCCCTGGGCTGTGTCGCAGTAAAATGGTTCCCCTTCCCAGCTTTAGAAAATGAGGCTGGAATACACATACACACACACTTTAAGGACACCACATCAAATGTTATCGAGGGGAAGCGGCAAGCTGCATACAGTCAGGAGAAACCCTAGCAGAGATTACATCAGTCTAAACCTGATTAGCGTTCATACAGATTGAATCATAGCACCTCATAAAGTAGAGAATCAGACTGGCTCTCACGGCTTTATGATGTGAAATCACTGAGGCAAGACATTTCAAATTATGTAGTGACAGACACACACACACGCTGTAGAAGAAAATGTGTCAATGTATCCATACTTGATCGGTGCTATCCGAGAAACAATGGCCAGACACACAGAGAGGATGAGGGCCAGCTGGTACCCTATTGGGGCCTTGTGAACATTCACAAAGCCCTATAACCTGTCACATGGATTCAGTATCAGCTCAACATAGAATATATTGCACTTCTGAAAGATACATTGCTGATATTTGGGGTTCTTCCAGAGGACCCTTGGGACTGCTGGAGTGCTGTGATTCATGTCTCTTCAAAAACGAGTGTGTTTGAGTGTGTCTGGGAGTACCTGAGAGAGAGAGAGAGAGAGAGAGAGAGAGAGAGAGAGAGAGAGAGAGAGAGAGAGAGAGAGAGAGAGAGAGAGAGAGAGAGAGAGAGAGAGAGAGAGAGAGAGAGAGAGAGAGAGAGAGAAAGAGAAAAATAAAGATAAAGAGACAAACAGAAGGATAGTGAAGGAGGGGTGGAGTGGCTTGAAATATAGAGATAGAGAAAGAGTGAAAGAGAGATATTGAAAAGAAAGGGATGAGTGTGTTTCACTGTTTATTGATCGAGGAAGGGGAGCGAGTGGTGACAACGCTTGACATCAACCAGAAGGACTCCGGGTGAATACATTAGCATATTCTCTCTCTCTCTCTCCCCTTCTCTCTTACAGCCGACAGCCAATCATCTCACCCCGTCGCTCTCCCACTTCTATCCCACGATGCCTCAGCAGGCCACTCCGTCAAACGTTCCCTCTGAAGACGACAGCTCCCAAAGAGCAAAGACAGCCAACTGATACCCGGTCCCCCTAAAATAAACTACACAACTGTGCTCAGCATGAATCTGAGCCATGCACGGATACCCATGTGAAATATGACTAACAGCAGCCAAATATATGTATGCCACTGCTTACAGAAAGAGAGATGGAAAGAGAGAAAGTGTGAGAAAGGTAGAGTTTGATAACATGGGGAGGGTGAATCTGAATGCAAACTGAAGGTGACAGTACAGTTTCAAACCCTGTATTAGAGTTGCAAGTGTGACATGTTTGCCTTTGCCTGTCACAGAATGGTGTCAAGGCTGGTTTCTCTGATTTGTTTTCCTGGTATTAACTAATAAATTAGATCCCATTTCCTCCTACAACAGCATATATCTCTGTGACACCCATATCGTTGACATGATGTCAGCGAGTGATATTCTGTAACTGCCAAGACCCCAGACATATGATAAGAAATACAGTTGAAGTCGGAAGTTTACATACACTTTGGTTGGAGTCATTAAAACACGTTTTTCAACCACTCCACAAATTAATTTTTAACAAGCTATAGGACATATACTTTGTGCATGACACAAGTAATTTTTCCAACAATTGTTTACAGACAGACTATTTAACTTATAATTCACTGTATCACAATTCCAGTGGGTCAAAAGTTTACATACACTAAGTTGACTGTGCCTTTAAACAGCTTGGAACATTTCAGAAAATGATGTCATGGCTTTAGAAGCTTCTGATTGGCTAATTGACATAATTTGAGTCAATTGGAGGTGTACCTGTGGATGTATTTCAAGGCCTACCTTCAAACTCAGTGCCTCTTTGCTTGACATCATGGGAAAATCAAAAGAAATCAGCCAAGACCTCAGAATTTTTTTTTTAGATCTCCACAAGTCTGGTTCATCTTTGGGAGCAATTTCCAAACGCCTGAAGGTACCACGTTCATCTGTACAAACAATAGTACGCAAGTATAAACACCATGGGACCACGCAGCCGTCATACCGCTCAGGAAGGAGACGCATTCTGTCTCCTAGAGATGAACGTACTTTGGTGCGAAAAGTGCAAATCAATCCCAGAACAACAGCAAAGGACCTTGTGAAGATGCTGGAGGAAATAGGTACAAAAGTATATATATCCACATTAAAACGAGTCCTATATCGACATAACCTGAAAGGCCGCTCAGCAAGGAAGAAGCCACTGCTCCAAAACCGCCATAGAAAAGCCAGACTACGGTTTGCAACTGCACGTGGGGACAAAGATCGTACCTTTTTGAGAAATGTCCACTGGTCTGATGAAACAAAAATAGAACTGTTTGGCCATAATGACCATCGTTATGTTTGGAGGATAAAAGGGGTTGCTTGCAAGCCGAAGAACACCATCCCAACTGTGAAGCACAGGGGTGGCAGCATCATGCTGTGGGGGTGCTTTGCAGCAGGAGGGACTGGTGCACTTCACAAAATAGATGGCATCATGAGGAAGGAAAATTATGTGGATATATTGAAGCAACATCTCAAGACATCAGTCAGGAAGTTAAAGCTTGGTCGCAAATGGGTCTTCTAAATGGACAATGACCCCAAGCATACTTCCAAAGTTGTGGAAAAATGGCTTAAGGACAACAAAGTCAAGGTATTGGAGTGGCCATCACGAAGCCCTGACCTCAATCCCATAAAACATTTGTGGGCAGAACTGAAAAAACGTGTGCGAGCAAGGAGGCCTACAAACTTGACTCAGTTACACCAGCTCTGTCAGGAGGAATGGGCCAAAATTCACCCAACATATTGTGGGAAGCTTGTGGAAGGCTACCCGAAACGTTTGACCCAAGTTAAACAATTTAAAGGCAATGCTACCAAATACTAATTGAGTGTATGTAAACTTCTGACCCAATGGGAATGTGATGAAAGAAATAAAAGCTGAAATAAATCATTCTCTCTACTATCATTCTGACATTTCACCCCCACAGCATGATGCTGCCACCCCCGTGCTTCATGGTTGGGATGGTATCAGTAGCTTCTAAAGCCATGACATAATTTTCTGGAATTTTCCAAGCTGTTTAAAGACACAGTCAACTTAGTGTATGTAAACTTCTGACCCACTGGAATTGTAATACAGTGAATTATAAGTGAAATAATCTGTCTGTAAACAATTGTTGGAAATATTACTTGTGTCATGCACAAAGTAGATGTCCTAACCGACTTGCCAAAACGATAGTTTGTTAACAAGAAATTTGTGGAGTGGTTGAAAAACAAGTTTTAATGACTCCAACCTAAGTGTATGTAAACTTCCGACTTCAACTGTACATACAGATATGGAAATATGCATGATGATGAATGGAAATAGATGAATAAATGATACTCTGTCACAGCTGAAGTCAGATGCTATGCATCTCAACCCTCTACAAACCTGTCTTCAGAGACACACCAAATCCTTTAAACGAATTTAGTCTCTCTAGTGGGTAGCAGGTGGACACTGTGCTCATAATGCACATTGAGAGTTTACTCAAGGGTGGAAATGGAAACAATAGCTTTGACCTTGAGGAATAAATGAAGGAGAGGTGCATGTGTGTGTGTGTGTGTGTGGGGGGTCCGTGTGTGCAGAAGAGGTTAATGACAGGCCTCAGTTAATGAGTATGTGTGTGATAGTCAGAAAACAACAGCTTTATTCTCTAATGCAGAAACGTGGCAAAAAGGTAGTGAAAAGAAAGCACAACCCTTTCATTACCTTACTCTCTCTTCCCCCTCTCTTTCCCCCACTCCCTTTCTTCACCTCCTCTGTCCTGTGCTTAATGACTGCCTCTCCAAAAGGGCTGTTTATGCTAATGTTGTCATTTATCTGTAAGGGAAAGGGCAGAGAGTGGTTGAGACAATAGTCTGGCTGACATTGAGCGCTCTCTCTCTATGCTAAGGTGTGAAGGATATTCATAAAGGCCAACACAAAAGAGTAGCGTCGCAGGCAGCTCCTCAACACAGTATTATGACTGGAACACCTATTAGGGGCACAAAGACACTAATGTAAGTCACATATCAGTCCTCTGATGGGCTGCTGGAGGAGAGGAGAGGAGAGGAGAGGAGAGGAGAGGAGAGGAGAGGAGGAGAGGAGAGGAGAGGAGAGGAGGAGGAGAGGAGAGGAGAGGAGAGGAGAGGAGAGGAGAGGGAGGAGGGAGGAGGAGAGGAGAGGAAGAGGGAGAGGAGAGGAGGAGAGGAGAGGGAGGAGAGGAGAGGAGAGGAGAGGAGAGGAGAGGAGAGGAGAGGAGAGGAGAGCTCCTTGTGTACATGCTCCTTGTGTATGCAAACACACTGAGTGCTGAGATTACAAAAGAGATAAGAGATGCTCAAACATTACATTTGAACACTGAAGAGCCAATAAGGCCTCTATCTATTTCAGTGGCAATGTAAACACAAATTATCACTTTATCAGTGTGTCGGGGCTGTCACGCCCTGGCTCTGGGGACTCTTTAATGTTGAGCCAGGGTGTTAGTTCCTATGTTTAGTTGTTCCTTGTTTTCTGTCTAGATCGTTTAGATCTATGTTGGCCAGGGTGGTTCCCGATCAGAGGCAGCTGTTGCTCGTTGTCTCTGATTGGGAACCATACTTAGGCAGCCTGTTTTGCACAGTTGATTGTGGGATCTTGTTCTGTATAGGTTTGTGTTGGTGAACCTTTAGACTTCACGTATTGTTTTGTTGTTGTTGGTGTAAAGTACTCATTAAAAGATGTACGCCTATCACGCTGCGCCTTGGTCTGCTTCTTACAATGATCGTGACAGGGGCTGCCCTCTGTAATTTAACATCTAAGTGCTTTTCATCAGAATGACACACTGTGCCCAGTCAGGCTCCAGATACATAGCGCAATTTCTTTTTCTTCAAAATGGCCTCCGTTTTCTTTCCAATATATAATCAGTGAAGTGAAGCCATCCATTTCTTCCAGATAGCAGCCATCTACGAGCGACAACAGTGGATTTTGATCAGATAAATATTATTGGGTAGTAGCGTGGATCACAAACTTGAGCAGACAGGTTTTTTATAAGTATGGACGGTTACGAGATGTCAAACGCAGATATTTAAGAGCTTGATAGTGGTTTGTCTGATTCTGAGTAGCCTACCCTGACTACCCCGATTACTTTATGCACTAATACAAAACCCATCTGCTTACTCCTGCTTTGTGATTGTTGGGTTGATCAATGTTTGAATGGGTTGTTCAACAATTGTGTGTGTTGAGCTGACAAGTGACAGGTTTGGCCAGCATAAGATAATAATTATTCTTGAGTGGAAAGGCAAAACAAATCAAAAGCCTTTTTCTTTTGTGTGGAATAATTCCAGTTTACAGAACAATAGTAAGCAGGAGTTATGGAGACATCACTGTTGTTTGTCAGTTTGATCTGAAAGATTTCTCTTGTGTATCCGTCAGCTCGATTTGACTTTCAACATTAGTTCTCACGGTAACTGGTGACGAGCTGCCAAACCTTTTTATTTCACTACTTTAAAGATCATAGATTTGTACATCCCAAATACCCCAGCTGCCTTCCCTTTCAACCAGACCAGTATCTCTCCATTGTGAGGTAGCTGGGAAGCTGTAAAACAGAAGGTAATAGTCTGGTGAGAAGACTGTTTGAACCAGCTTCCTGGTTTGGGTTCACTTCTACTCGAATAAGCCAATCGAAGCTTTCCAGTACCGTTTGCTGTCAGTTATGTTAATTAGCACCACTAATTTCTCCATGGAATTATTCAGAAGGACACAATGTTGCAGAACGTTCACATAGAAACTTATTCTGAAGAACAGAGATGTCACCCCCACATTCTGAAATGGCATTTTTGTCTCCCCCAGTTTTATTATTGGAATGTGAGACAAAAAGAGGCGACGGTGTGCTTTAGGACCATGCGGATGCCTCCGAGCGGGCGGGTAGGCTGATTTAGGACCGCGCGGATACCACAGAGTGGGCTGACAGGCTGGCTGGACCAGCACGGGAGAGTTGAGCATAGTTCAGAGTGTAGGTGTTGCGCTCTTTCACCGAGTTGTAAAAGGAAGCAGAGCAGAAACTGGCTGCTCTTTAGTTGACATTTACATTTACATTTTAGTCATTTAGCAGACGCTCTTATCCAGAGCGACTTACAGTTAGTGAATACATATATATATATTTTTTTTTTCTTTTTTTTTTCTTCAAACTGGTCCCCCGTGGGAATCGAACCCACAAGCCTGGCGTTGCAAACGCCATGCTATATCAACTGAGCTACATCCCTGCCGGCCATTCCCTCCCCTACCCTGGACGACGCTGGGCCAATTGTGCGCCGCCCATGAGTCTCCCGGTCGCGGCCCGGCTGCGACAGAGCCTGGATTCGAACCAGGATCTCTAGTGGCACAGCTAGCACTGCGATGCAGTGCCTTAGACCACTGCGCCTCTCAGGAGACTCGTTGACTGATGTAGCTGCAAGGTAACTGTTGTTTAACTTAACAGAAAAAAAACTAAACCAGTGTTTATTCGCAGTGCTGAGCTGTTATTGTAACTGACATGTAACGTTAGGTAATGTTTTATCCCCTCTCAACTTAGGTGAATGAATAAGCTACGCTAGCTAGTAGCTACCACAGCCAGGTAATCTCTAGCCTCTAGTTATCTGTCAGATAGCTATTATTAGTATCGAACAGCTGTTGTTGGTATGGAAATGTTTTGTAGCCTTTGTTTTGTCCCGTTTCAGAAGTAAATGAACTTGGCAAACTTTCGTTAGAGAGAGAGCTGGCCGAAAGTTGGCTTACATTAGCTATTATTTTTGCCTCAATCAAACTAGACCTGAATCAAACGATGAAACCATCGGCCAAACAATTGAAGATTGATTTTCTGACGTTCTTTCAGTGCAATGTGAGTTTTATTAGTCAGTATGGCAATGTAACATTATTGATCTGTCAGTTTCCTTAGCTAATTCCCTACTTTTCACACTGACACAGTAATAAACAGCTCTAACGTTACAGGCTTCACTGTTATGGTGCACAGTAAAGGTCTGCGCAGGACCGATTTCTTTATCACGCTCCCGCCCGCACCAGCTGGATTTCTGTCTGACTCCCGCCCGCTACTGCAAGAACTGGTCACAAACCCAACCACAGTCCCGCAATGCTATTTCAGGCGTATGCTCACTTGCCGCAGCCATGGTCCCAGCAATTCTGCACCCTATAGGCAATATCAAATGCGTTAAAATAACTTAAGAAATTCCTTGGAAAGATAACTGCCCCGTGCTTCTTCGCCCATGCATAGGCTATAGCCTGCTCTATTTAATTGAGACCACACGCGCACCTGATCTCGCAGGTATGACTACTGAACTGGAGGCAGCAAGAATGATGACAGCGACACTTGCTACATTTTTCATAGTCCCATAGGATATAGCCTACCTTTTAGGAGGACGATTTGCAGGCAGAGACAAATAAATGGGTAATCAATACTTATTGAAAATGAAAAGGTGCAACTCACCATAGTAGCCTAATCTATGTGCGCGTTGTGCCTTTTCCTTTTCAATGATGATTAAAACATTTTATTGCACTTCGACTCAAGTTGGTTGAGCACCCTCCACTTTCCATTATCAATATTTATTTAAAGACACTGTAGTAAACTACAGTCTAATAATATTTACGTTAATTTCATATTCAAGTTAACTGCCACGTGATTCTCCGCCCATGTAGGCAGCCTACTCTATTTCAATGAGACCACACATACTAGGCGCACTTGAACTCTCACGCCCAACTAGGAGAGGTAGGCTACTGAAGTTGAAGCAGCAAATTCTGTGTGTGAATAATGCGAAAAATATGTGCTTTTAATACAATAGGTATGCTAATGCATACAAAGCAGAAAGAGGACCATTTCCAAATAATCTGTGGGACAACAAAAATATTTTCATCCCAAAGTTGTCTGTCTGAATGCCCGCTCCCCACCCGCAGCATGAAAAATGCCAACTGCGCCGCAATGATCTCAGGCATCCCGCGGGAATGCAGCCCTCTAGTGCAGTCAGTACACAGCACTATGCTCATCATGTCTTAGCAGGATCAGATGGTAACAGCGGTCCCAGCAGGGTCAGTCAGCCAGGGAAGACAAGTCTACAGAGCTCAGGGGAATTTTGCAGTATATTAACAATATCAGCGAATGATACAAAGTTCTTGAATATATATATATATTTTTTTGTCATTTTAGCAGACGATCTTATCCAGAGCGACTTACAGTTAGTGAGTGCATACATTTTCATACTGCCCCCCGTGGGAAACGAACCCACAACCCTGGCGTTGCAAGCGCCATGCTCTACCAAGTGAGCCGTCATTGTAAATAAGAATTTGTTCTTAACTGACTTGCCTAGTTAAATAAATGTCAAATAAAATAAAATAAATAAATATGGGTAGACATACAGTAGCTACAGGACAGCAGCTTAAGCTTAAAGCTACAGTTCTGGGATCTGGGAATAATGGTCATTTCTATTACTGAACCATTGACTCTATTCTTAATGTATAAATGTACACCAAGGCAATTCTTTGTAATGTCTCATTTTAGGAGGATCAGATGGTGACATGGGTCTCAGCAGGGTCAGGCAGCCAGGGAAGACCAGTCTGGTGAATTAATGCAGATACAACACTTTATTCCCTCTGTGCAGCAAACACTGGACAAGCCAGATGCTATTTTAAGGGAGTCTGACAAACCTACAAAGTTGATTTGCAAACTGTATCAAGGGTTGACAGAGGCTTTTCCCGATGACACAAAACATGTCAAACAAAGATGTGGGGAAGACCTGGGAGACACTATTGATGATGATGAATGAATACAGATATGTTTGAATGCCCAGTCATGTTCATATCATCTCAGACATAAATTACTGCAGTTCAAGGCCATCCATAGAACGTACTATATGCCAGTGAAACTGAATTACATGAACTCAGAGATGTCATTCCTCTGCTGGAGCGGTAAAACACAAAAGGGGGTACATTTGCATATGTTATGGTCTTGTGAAGGCTGGCTGAATTCTGGCAAAGAGTATGTTCTTTTATCTTAGCATGTGTGCAGATTCTCCCTTCTCCCTGTTTTCATTTGCTTGGAAATGTTGAAACTGGAGACTGTTACCTGAAGAAACTGTGTAACCAAGCATTTATAGCGGCTAAGAAATGCATTGCCATTAATTGGAAGGTTGGTTATCCTCCGACAATGTCAAGTTATGTATCACTAGATTTGATTTATTACAAGATTAAGGGTATACTGGGCAACTTTCATAAGGCCTGGATGCCTTGTATGGAATACCGTATGACAAAAGGAGTCTGTATTGAAAACATGCCCATGTCAGGGTAGATACCTACTTAGGCAATCCGTAGCTGCTGGGCTGGTCAGTCCTGGCCCTGGGGGTCTGCCGTACTGATGGTTGGTACTCTGGCCTTGGCCTAACACACCTGAAAACAATAATTAATGTTTTACTCAGATCCTAAAGCTGAGCGGGGTGTGTTGGGTTGGGGCGCTGCAGGGTGGTGGACCCCTAGGGACAGGTCGGGGCGACCCAGCTATAATGTGTGCAAGTAAAAAGAGCTCTACAGTACTATTAGTCCTATGAGATTAAATATATGGAGGATTTGCTGTGTCTGTGTGTTAATGTATATTTGAGGATTTCTTTTTTTTCTTTTTTTTAAACCTCTCCCTTGGGAAGAAAACAAATTAAAGGTGTGAACTGGGAAGGAAATTGTGTTGGGAGAGAGTTGAGTTATTGACTAGACTGGTGTGGGTTGGGCGTGCAGGCGGCTCGGGCTGGCTGGTCAGTCTGACTGAAATTTGATATAGAGGATGTCTTAATAAAGAGTTGTTCATTTGTTAGGCTATTGGTTAAAGGTGCAACACAATATTTCTTATTGAATTACCTTTGATCTAGTTCAGTCTTATTAATCACTTAAACATTTTTAATAATGATCTCTTACCTAGCTTGATGACTGGCATTTTTGCTTACTTTTTGTTCTAAATGGAGACGGCGCAATGGATTGTGTAAAATGGATTGTGTAAAAATGCAGGAAATGACCTTTAGATGCCAAACAAAATCCTCACCCAGGCCCCCTGCCAGGTTATGTTCCCCCCACTTCTAAAAACAAAGTGGCGCCCCTGCACACACACACACACGTTGTGCGCTCGGTCTCTCTTGGGCACGCTCTGATCACGAAGTCACCTTGTGCAGGTGAGCAGCCTTCTTTTAGGGTAGCTAGCAAAACGGCTAATGGCTAATTTCCAAGGGGTCTAAACATACAAATAACACATTTATATTGTTTTAAAACATATTTGCTACTGACTGAATAACACACAGTAACATCTGTAACATTCTGACATGAACAAATAGATTCTAAATCGCATTCATACCTGAATATATAAATAAATCACACAGAGATGTAGCTTCGGCTTCAAGTCACTTGTAATGAGTGAGCTGGGAAGCCCCGTGCGCCCCTGTAGCAATTTCTAGGTATAACCAATCAAACTCAGATCAGACATCAATAGAGCACACAGATCGTACTATCAACATTGAGATAAATGAATAGGATGTTACTTACTGTTCACATTATGATTCTGTATTATTAGTTACTTATTATTAAGGCACATTTAATTCTATCACATTCGCATCAGGTATGGGCCGAATTGGGAGGAAGTGGTACTTGCTAAGCAAGCAGCATGACGTCCTTTACACTAGCATGTAGAATAAGAAGTAACATCAACTCTATACATTTCTATCTGCACCCTTACGAAAAAAGATTGCAGTCAGAGTGCAGTATAATTGCAGTACACTTCAGAATAAGTGCAGTTAGAGTGCTGTATATGCAGCAAATACTGCGTCCAAAATAACACTGTTTTTTTTACTGCAGTAATTTTGCTGTGTAACTGCAGTTAGAGTGCAGTATAACTGCAGTACGCTGCAGTTATTCTGCAATTATTACTGCGTCCAAAATACCACAGTCGACTGCAGTTACTGCACTTTTACTGCAGTTTCAAAACTGCAATCTTTTTTTGTAAGGGCAATGTTAAATATTGTACCCACTGAACAATCCCCTCAGTTGTTACTCTGTCTGTTTGTGGAATGACCTTTGTCTGTGTGTCATTGGAATAGCATGGTAGACTACTAAAGTAAGACACTGGACGCAGCACTGTTTGAGTTTCTCTGCGCTCACGTAGAGTATGGGTGCAAGCAGGAAGTGTTGAGTCAGGGTGTGTGACTGTGTCAGGTTCCGTCTGACTCTACTGTGTTAATGATGGGTGACTTCGTTAAAATAGGTTGGGTATGCAGAGTGTACAGAACACCTATCTCTACTGTACAGATACAAGTTTTTTCAACTTCTGCTCTGTTTGCAGAAAGGGTTGAAATGGTAGTTCATTGGCTCATGGTGTAAGGGCTGCAACAGGTAGTTATTTGCTTTCAGAGTAAAGTACGCTACTGCAGCAACTGATGGTTAGGGTGTGACTGTGAATGCAGTGTGTAAATACAGCTCTCTTGTTAGCTTTTGTTTGTTAGCTGTGAGGTTTCTACTTTGACTTTGAGGTTCCGTTACTGATGAAGAAACAGAGAGCGTTAAAGATTAGTACCAGGGCCACACTCGATCTGCTGTTGTTTCATCTTTCCTGTTGTCAACACATAGTCTTATTGGAGAATTCCACTGACAGCAACCCGGCTGACACCGACACGACATGACGAGCACAATGTGTATACTTCAACTCTTTCGACTTCGTCACAATTCATTATCGTCCGAGAAGTTTATTGTTCCACATCATCATTTCCTCACCGCTCCTCAAAACGTTATCAGGCGATCTCAGCCTGTCAGCCCCTTCCGTTTCGTCAGGGGTGTTTGTGGAAGTCGAACGTCTCGCAGTCGCCGCTCGTCCTTTTGTTGGATCCAGGGGGTTTCTGCTTTAGTGGCGTGACGCAGGGGATTTTAATTTAGAGTGACTGGAGTAGGTCAGGTGAAGACAACAGTCAGCACTGAAGGCTAATTAGACCCCAGGAAAGCTGGCGATTCGCAAAATGCTGAGGATCTCCTATCTAATCAAGTCTGAAGTTTCAGGGGGAGGAGAGGCAATGTGAAGGGAGTCTTTGGTGATAACAGAGATGACTTTCAGAGCCGAGTGCGGAGATACCAGGCCCACCTTTCTTCTCTTCTTTTCTATTCCATAGAAAACGAACAGAAAAAAAGAATTCAATTATCAGTGTTTGAGAATGTTTTCTTCTGTCTCAGTTTAGACAGATCCCAGATACAAACATCAGTCATTCGGAGTTGGCGTAGATAACACGTCTGTTTTTAATTTAAGCTTGTTCACAACAAATCCCATTCCACCTGATTGTTGACTATTGTCATCAACATCAAACAATAAAGAAAACCATCCCAAAACACTTAAAGAAGCAGATAGTTTACAGGTTATTTTTAGTCGCACAATAACTGGCTGCATGTCAAGAGCTACAAGTTTTCTTCAGAAGACGAAAAGACTCTCATTGGCTCAGACAATGATTGACAGCTCTTGGCATGCGACACAGAGTAGCCAGTCTTGCTTACCAGGCTCATGGCACTCCGCCCATGATGGGTTGTGTCAGAGACACAGTGGTGCTGGGAAGAGATTACCATTTACCCAGCATCACTGTGTGAGTGAGTGTTGTGCACAGCTTGTGGTCCTGTGGTTTGAGCCAAGGCAAACAGGAGCACATCAGAGATAATATGGTGATGTTGAACCAGGTTAGAGCTGGATGGACAGGTTTCCTCCTGTCACCTCGTATGTAATAGAAAGAAAGAGAGAGTGATGGAGAGAGTCTATAGAGGGAGAGCGAGACATACACTACATGACCAAATGTATGTGGACACCTGCTCGTCGAACATCTCATTCCTAAATCGTGGGCATTAAGATGGAGTTGGTCCCCCCTTTACTGCTATAACAGCCTACACTCTTCTGGGAAGGCTTTCCACTAGATGTTGAAACATTGCTGCGTGGACTTGCTTCCATTCAGCCATAAGAGCATTAGTGTGGTCGGGCAATGATTTTGGGCGATTAGGCCTGGCTCGCAGTCGGCGTTCCAATTCATCCCAAAGGTCTGTGCAGGCCAGTCAAGTTCTTCCACACCGTTCTCGACAAACCATTTCTGTATGGACCTCGCGAGATTCGTCCGTCAGACTGTCAGATGGTGAAGCGTGATTCATCACTCCAGAGAACGCGTTTCCACTGCTCCGGAGTCCAATGGTGGCGAGCTTTACACCCTTCAAGCCGATGCTTGGCATTGCACATGGTGATCTTAGGCTTGTGTGTGGCTGCTCAGCCATGGAAACCATTTAATGAAGCTCCTGACGAACAGTTCTTGTGCTGACTTTGCTTCCAGAGGCAGTTTGGAACTCGGTAGTGAGCACTTCAGCACTCAGCGGTCCCATTCTGTGAGCTTGCGTGGCCTACCACTTCGCGGCTGAGCTGTTGTTGCTCCTAGACGTTTTCACTTCACAATAACTTCACTTACAGTTGACCGCGGCAGCTCTAGCAGGTCAGAAATTTGACTAACTGAGTTGTTGGAAAGATAGCATCCTATGACGGTGCCATGTTGAAAGTCACTGTGCTCTTCAGTAAAGTCATTCTACTGCCAATGTTTGTCTATGGAGATTTCATGGCTGTGTGCTTGATTTTATACACCTGTCAGCAACGGATATAGCTGAATCCACTAATTTGAAGGTGGGTCCCCATACTTTTGTATATATAATAGAGAGAGAGAGAGAGAGAGAGAGAGAGAGAGAGAGAGAGAGAGAGAGAGAGAGAGAGAGAGAGAGAGAGAGAGAGAGAGAGAGAGAGAGAGAGAGAGAGAGAGAGAGAGGAGTGCGCGCATGTGAGTGAGAACTGAGCTCTTGTCGGTCCGTCGGTCGGCCTGTTCCACTGTGCTAATGATCCTAGTGTGTCTGATTAGATGTGCTACATGCTTTGGCCTGGCAGGTGGGAACGGTCCCCATGGCGCCCACAGCCGCTTTGAACTGCCAAGCTAATATCAGCCAGTGCCACTTTTGCTGCTGCGACCCTCTGATAACACACTCCAGGCACCACCGACCGGCCGCACAGGAATACCAGCCAATCTGAATAGGAGAAATATCTCCACTTTAGAAAAAACAAGGGAAGGGAGACAGGAAGAGAGAGAGAAGGGGGAGAAAGAGATAGATAGTGGTAGACAGAGACAGAGGGGGGAGAAGAGAGGGGTAGAGAGAGAGAGAGGGGGGGGGGGAGAAAGAAAGAAAGAAAGAAAGAAAGAAAGAAAGAAAGAAAGAAAGAAAGAAAGAAAGAAAGAAAGAAAGAAAGAAAGAAAGAAAGAAAGAAAGAAAGAAAGAAAGAAAGAAAGAAAGAAAGAAAGAAAGAAAGAAAGAAAGAAAGAAAGAAAGAAAGAAAGAAAGAATGAAAGAAACAGTACGTGCCCTTGTTTCTGTTGAGGCATGCAGGAAATGAAAAGTGAAAGTGTCATGTTTAACTAGACAGTTTAATCAAAGTCAAAAGTCCTTGATATCCAGAGGGGAGGAGAAATGACAGGCATGACACTCCACAGGTGGATAAGTAGCACAGGGCCATGGAGAGGCAGAGACACACGAAGACATAATGAAAGAGGATGGAACAGATGCAAAGAAAGAGAGAGTCATAAGACTGGGGTAGACAAAGAAAGAAAGAAAGAAAGAGAGAGAGAGAGAGAGAGAGAGAGAGAGAGAGAGAGAGAGAGAGAGAGAGAGAGAGAGAGAGAGAGAGAGAGAGAGGGAGAGAGAGAGAGAGAGAGTTGAGATCCAGAAAGGAAGAAACGCAAATCGAGTGACGCACTGATAGTGTGAGAGAGCACTAATAATGTATGCCAGTGGTTCATGAAACATTTACAAATAAAATCATGTGTGAGAAACATGCATCTTATTCAATTTTGTGCCAAATTCAGATAGTCAAGAGTTTGTATTTTAATCAGGTACATAAGGAAATTATCAGATAAATGGTATAGCCTAATGTATTATAATTATGGAAACTTTTGATGATAGGATTTCCTACCTTGAATTGTCTTGTCATGTTGTACCAGTGTATTCAGTCAAGCTTATAGTGTCAATTATACTTCAAAGAGATAGACTCTTGGCCATCCTGGTAAAGTTTCATCCATGACACAAATGAGAAGCAGCCCTTACACCTCAACTGTCAGACCTTCTCTCTACCTTTTCTGTTACACCTAATATCCCTACAGAATTAGAATAGAATTAGGACTTATCTCTGAACATTTCCTTCAGCAGATTAAATGCCAGTGCCAATACGACCAAACCTTGTGTCAGTTTCCTTATTAAAGTCCTTTTGAACATGAAGCCACTCAACCGAAGATTGGATCCCCCACTTCAATTATGTTCAACATGCGACTCCTCGTCTTAGCTTGTTACTTTAGCTAGACTTCTACCTCTACACAATGACAAAACCTTTTAAATGCTGTTATTATTTTTTCTTCAAGGCTTCAAATGTACATCAAACACTTGGCATTTAAATCAGGGTATTTACTACAGCTCTGCAGCTCTCCCAAACAGCCAACCAAATACAGGAAATTGTCTGAACAGACCAATTAGCTAAAGGACACTGCTCTTACATTCTCACCCTCCAGCCTCCCAATTAGATGTTACAGTGCCATTTTCTCCTTAATTATCTCCACTACTGTTCCTTTCCCCAATCTCTGGGCCATTCCAGTCACTGTTCATTTGTTAGTTACACACAGAAGCCAAACAGCCTCAGGACACAGGTTCCCCCCAAATGTCTGAAATCATTTAAACTGAAATCAACTCAGCTCTGCCTGGCTACATTGTCTTATTGGAAACATTTATTATGAATTGTCAGTGGTGGTGTTAGAGTACCAGCAGCACCAAATGGAATCCCAGACTGCCACCATCAAGCAGTTGGACAGATGGTCTTCTATGCTAAAGAACAAGCAAACACGGGTCCTATCAAATGTGTTCTCTGTGTGGCTAATTAAGAAAGCACTTAGATCCTGTTGCTAATTCCCCTGGGAGATCGTTCTGTAACAATTAGCTGTAACAAATTACTGAACTTACTATCAGCCCCTGCTGGTGACTTTCGCCATGGCACCCCCGGTGAACACATTAAGAAAATCTGTTGAGGGTCTAGGCTTGGTTACCCACCAGGAAGGGTCTATAGAAATGATATTCAGGGAAAGTTCACAAAGCCGTGTATGTAGCAGCTGCTTTAACATTTATATGAGAATAAAATGGAAGATCTGAGGGAAAGTCCAACAATCGTCTAAATTCTCCAAATGTAGATCATTCTTATGCTTTAACAGCCTCATAACACGCCCTGGTGCAAACTGCCTAAAATGGACTCATGATATACATAACTGGCAGATAGCCATTCCACTCCCCTTATAGTGCATTTAACATATAGCATCATGTACACTGAGTGTACAAAACATTTCGAATACCTTTCTAATATTGAGTTGCGTTCCACAGAGATGCTGGCCCATGTTGACTCCAATGCTTCCCACAGTTGTGTCAAGTTGGCTGGATGTCCTTTGGGTGGTGGACCATTCTTGATACACATGGGAAACTGTTGAGCGTGAAAAACCCAACAGCGTTGCAGTTCTTGACACACTCAAACCAGTGCGCCTGGCACCTACTACCATACCCCATTCAAAGGCACTTAAATCTTTTGTCTTCCCCATTCACCCTCTGAATGGCACACATACACAATCCATGTCTCAATTGTCTCACAAGCTTAAAAATACTTATTTAACCCGTCTCCTCTCCTTCAGCTACACTGATTGAAGTGGATTTAACAAGTGGTCACTCTATGTAATGGAAAGACCACGTGTTCTTAATGTTTTGTATATTCCGTTTATATGGAGTAATATATATATATATATATTCATATCAGAACCAACCTGCAGGTAGAAACAAAATTGTGTGACTTATCAGCAGCTGAAGGATGGACTGAACGTTTTAGTTTTAGAATTGTGCTTATGAAACCTTTCTGTGAGTAGCTTTGCAATTACCATTCTGTGATATATTCTTCGTTATGGCTGAGTATTCCACACACACACACACGTATATATGCACACAGACCTTACACACACTGCCCTCCCGCTCTACCCCTCTAACCTCACACACACCACCCTCCCTACCCCCAACCTCACACACACCTTCTCATTTTCCATTTCAGATTCCAGTGCTGTCACTGACTGGTGAATATGAGGTTCAAGTAGGAAATTATGGAGAAATTCACTCAAAGTGCCTCCATCATTCACCATCCTGCAGGGAGCCAGAGACCGGCAGAGAGAGAGAGAGAGAGAGAGAGAGAGAGAGAGAGAGAGAGAGAGAGAGAGAGAGAGAGAGAGAGAGAGAGAGAGAGAGAGAGAGAGAGAGAGAGAGAGATAAAGGAGAGAGAGAAGAGAGATGAGAGAGTTGGAGAAGAAAGAAGGAAAGAGAGAGAGAACGAGATAAAGAAGACAAAGCATGACAAAGAAGGGCTAGGCAGAAAGAGATAATGTGTCATCACAGAGATCAATGGTGGAATCCAATAATCAGCGTGCTCCCTGGGGTTCTGTGTCTCTGTGCCTGAGAGGCCCATGTCACAATAAGTGGAAACTGCCTCCAAGGTTGTGTGGGGTGTCTGTTTGTGAGTGTATGTCAGTGTATATGCCTGGGTTTGTTGGCTTGTGTGTTTGTGCATGTGTGCCTGCGTGTTAGTGCCGCAGATTGTTAGTGTGAGGGGTAAATGAGTAGCGAGTGATGATTATCCAAATGATTTTCTCATGACTATGCTTACATCTGGGTTAGCATGTTCTGTAAACGCATAGCACTTGATAAATTATAACAATCTCAATCACCTTTAGATTAAGTGGTAATGTGTGGCTTTGTGTATCTACAGACGATTATCACGACACTTTATCTACCTACAGATGATTATCACGACACTTTATCTACCCACAGATGATTATCACAACACTTTATCTACCCACAGGTGATTATCACAACACTCTATCTACCTACAGGTGATTATCACAACACTTTATCTACCTACAGATGATTATCACAACACTTTATGTGCTCTGATGAATGGAGCTATGAGATGTTGGGGCACAGACCCAGATTATTATATACCAGGATCCACTTGCACACACACACACACACATACACACACACATACATACACACACACACACACACACACACACACACACACACACACACACACACACACACACACACACACACACACACACACACACACACACACACACACACACACACATACCACACACACACACACACACACACAGAGAGACTACAGGCTGTGTCCACTGGGCCCAGTGGTAGCACTGACTACACCAGCATGTTGGGCCCAGTGGTAGCACTGACTACACCAGCATGTTGGGCCCAGTGGTAGCACTGACTACACCAGCATGTTGGGCCCAGTGGTAGCACTGACTACACCAGCATGTTGGGCCCAGTGGTAGCACTGACTACACCAGCATGTTGGGCCCAGTGGTAGCACTGACTACACCAGCATGTTGGGCCCAGTGGTAGCACTGACTACACCAGCATGTCACAGGGATTGACTAGCGGTGATGGATTTCAGACGTCAGACACAAAGAGTGAAGAGAGTTAAACAGGCCACAGTACGGAGAAAAGCATCTTCTTTCACAGAAACCATTAAGGCTCTCACACACAACACCCAGAGAATGGTAACTCTCAGGTGGTTTAGAAAAGCATTTACAGCCCAACGTGTGAAGAAATCCACTTACCCCATTTACTGCCAACCCATAATGCACCTAACAACATGAGAACCAGTAGCACCATCCTTGCCACCGAGGATAAAACAACCCCCTACTCAGCCGATCCATTAGAAAACCAAATACTCTCCACTCCATATCTCTGAGATGAGGCCGTTACTCGTGCTAGAAGGTTGATCTGTATCTAAAGCTCAACACCAAGAGAGACGATGCCCTCCTCCTCCCCATCCTCTCCCCATAAAGCCTGGGTGTAATGGTGCTATGGTGCCATGGTGCCATGGTCCAGGTGAGGAGGTGAGACCCTCTCTCTGGGAGGGTAAAGAGGCACTGCTCCATTCAGGGCCTAATGGTCTGGAGAGAATGGGCCTGGGCTGGCTGTTGCTGTGTCGGCCAGCTAACTGACTGTAACATACACACCCACCCACACACACACACACACACACAGTGAGTGCAATAACATAAAGGCACTTAACCTTAATTGTGCCAGGGTCACCATTGAATGGCAGACCCTGGCCGTGACCCCACTCTCCGAGGGTGTCTCAGGGAGAATTGGATATGCAAAACACTAATTTCCAATTCACACATGTGTATTAGTACACACTTGTGTGTGTGTGAAATAGGACAAATATAACCACCCACCAATATGAACTCTGTCCCCTATACTCATTACAGCATTATGGTGAGATGTGGCGCATGGGTGATGGGGTTTTGACAGCCTCAAAGCGAAAAACAAGACAATGAAATAAATATTATTGATTAGGCATCCCTCACATCCATTGTTTAAAGACGCACTATGCAGAAATTGCTCTGCCATTTCTTGGTTGCTACAATTCTAATAGTTCTCCTAATTTCAGTTTATGTGACCAAACAAGCAATTATAGTATAGAGAATCATTGTTCCATCTAAACCACTGTGAAATATATTTTCCAGACCCCAAAATATTGTATTTTCAGCTGGTGTACAAAACTGAAAGTAAAAGATACAAAATAAATTATTCAGAATGGGAAATAGCACATATAGAACAGATCTACTGCTTCTGACTTGCTTTCAATGCGAATTTTGGTTGGGTTCCCCCAAAAATGCACCAATTTGTAAGTCGCTCTGGATAAGAGCGTCTGCTAAATGATGTAAATGTAAATGTAAAATTACATATTGCAGCTTTAAGCATGCTGTTTTTAACTATTCACAGTCCCACTCTTCCTATGGCGTCTTTACCACTATTATAGATCTCTGGGTCTAAATGTGCTGATGTTAGTTGTGCTGTAGTGAGACAGAGCAGAGAACATACAGTAGACTAGACAGTCAGGAGAGAGCAGACATAGAGACCCGGAACATTCATGTGAAGGTCGATGTTGGATTAACCGGTATTGGTTGGAAGATTATAGTGCAGTGACATCTTAATATCTTAATATTGACTTGTTGGTTACTGGAAATGTTACTGGTTACAGGAAATGCTTGACCGAGCACACATTTGCTGCAGTATGTTAATGGTTTAAATCATTCCATAAATATATTTCCATATTTGCATAAGTGCTTTCACATTAGAGCAGATTAAGGAAAGGAGACAAGGAGAGGAGAAGAGAGGAGAGGAGAGAGAGGAGAGAGAGAGAGAGAGAGAGAGAGAGAGAGAGAGAGAGAGAGAGAGAGAGAGAATAATCTCTCTTCTTGTCAAACACAGACTTCAAAAACACCTTGTTGAGTTAATTTGCTGCCCGAGTTGAAATTGGCAATGAGCACTCTGTGATATCGTTGTCATTTGCAGTGACATCTCTGTCCAGAACTATACGGTGGCAGATAGCATCCTGGGAGATTTCAAAGCTGCCACCTGCCCTCTGTCCCTTTCTCCCTGCTGGTCCATGCTAGTCCGTACTGGTCTGATTGCTGGTCAAAATGGTATATTTTATAGAACACCGTCCGGGTCTCAACTTATTGTTGAGAGTTACAATCGTAGAATACACAACGTGCAAATTCAAAATGTTGTTGTGCATTAACAGGTTTTCTCTTTCTATCTCAGTCACTGACAGTCAGTCAATTAGCCCATGTCAGCTAACGTTTTTTAGATTGGTACATTAGTCTAGCCAGGATTATTGTTCCTTTGTTAATGAACGTCTCCTTGTGATTGTGTTTGTAGTAGGTGTGTGAATGTGTTTTTATGAATAGAAGGTGTGTGTGTGGGCAAGCACAAGAATGAAAGCAGTTAATGAGGGGAAGGAATGGGGTTTAATGCACGTTGACATTGGCAGAACTGGCGATGGAGCTTGAATCGGTTGGCGGTGGAAATGAAGAATGGACATACAGGATGTCCAAAGAAATTGAAAAATAAGCTAAATTGATGTGGGAAAGAAAATGGCTAGTGTTGATAATTCCCCATCGCATCTGGTAGGAGTACGTTTTCTGGGACTATGTATGCCGATTTGGTGAACCCATTGAAGATATCCAAAGTGGTGGAGAAAGCTTTGGATAAAATGAAATCGGTGAACTTCACGAGAAAAAACAGGTGTTGGAACTCACTCAATTTGGAGAGTGTGATGTGTCGTGCTTTAAGTTACGGAGCAGGGCACCTACTAAAGGAGTCATTTCTGGAGTTTCGGAAGAAGTTGATATTGAAATGCTAAAATAAATTCCTGGAGTGGTTGATGTATGCTGGATGAATCGTGGAGTTAAAGGCAAGAAGCAGAAGGTTCTTGTGTTTTTTTATGTGGAGTCCCTCCCGACCAGAGTGCTGCTGGGATATGTGTATTATCCTGTCAGAGCCTGTATATCCAGGCCTTTGCTGTGAAAGCGATGTAAAATGTTTGGACATGTAGAAAGTGTCTGCAGATGGAAGGAGCCGAGATGGGGGACGTGTGGGGAAAGCCACTGGGATGGAGACTGTATAGCAGATGAGAATTACAAAGGACTGAAGTGTTGTAACTGTGGTGGAGGACATGAGGTGACATCCTTGGAATGCCCTAATATGGTGAAAGATATGGCGGTTGCCAAAATCAGAGCAGTTCAGTCTGTCTCCTATGCGGAGGCGGTAAAAACTGTAAAAAGAGTAGAAGGTCCAATGTTGTTGGGTAGGCCTCCCACCAGCAGGATCCAGATATGCTGCATGTAAAGAAGGTGGACTTTGTGTTTTTTATGGCAATGCTGATCAATGTCACGGCTAAAGTGAGGGGAAAGTCCAGGAAGTTGCACATTGTTGTGGATACGGCAGAGAGGTTCCTGGGACTAAAATAATTCTCAGCAAAGGAGTTACATGAGGTGCTGTCTAGAGCAATGATACCCTCTTAGGCCCCAGAGCCAGGGGAAATAGTTATGGAAGTTTGAAGAACTGAAGGAGTGGGAGTTATTTTTGTTTTAGTGTGGATTAAGCCCCTAACTATATAGAGTTTTCTTTATTCACCCCCGTACAGTTGGTGGTCGTAATGCACCATAAATATTGGATTCCATCCGCTGTTAAACCCCACAGAAGAAGAAGAAGAAGAAGAAGAAGAAGAAGAAGAAGAAGAAGAAGAAGAAGAAGAAGAAGAAGAAGAAGAAGAAGAAGAAGAAGAAGAAGAAGAAGAAGAAGAAGAAGAAGAAGAAGAAGAAAGGGGTTCTGCGATAATTAGGAGGGACAGTGCCAGTACCAAAACGAGATTTCTGAAGTCAGATTTGTTCTCTATCTTGCTTTTAATTTAGCTATTAGAACAGTGATCCCAGTTTTACTCCTGTCTCTGTTTGTTTTAACTAAAGTTATGGTCATGGCCGTGCCAGAGCAGCTTGTTCCTGCCTGCAGGTTGTGAGTACTGGAATTGACACTGGAGCGATCACTTTCAGTAAACATTCTAGCTACTCTTTGGATCCTCCTTGTTATTCAGAGTCCTCTCCCTTGTTGTTGCTCTCTCTGCATGCCTGTGCTATCCAGTGCTAGCCCCACCCACTCTCCCTCTTCATTTATTTGGAGTGGAAAGTGTGTCTATCCCTAGATTATCTGTGGTGTATCTGATGGATAAGGATAGAACTGGTACCAGTCAGAGCCATGTATTAAGATATATGTACAGTGAGGGAAAAAAGTATTTGATCCCCTGCTGATTTTGTACGTTTGCCCACTGACAAAGAAATGATCAGTCTATAATTTTAATGGTAGGTTTATTTGAACAGTGAGAGACAGAATAACAACAAAAAAATCCAGAAAAAGGCATCTAAAAAATGTTATAAATTGATTTGCATTTTAATGAGGGAAATAAGTATTTGACCCCCTCTCAATCAGAAAGATTTCTGGCTCACAGGTGTCTTTTATACAGGTAACGAGCTGAGATTAGGAGCACACTCTTAAAGGGAGTGCTCCTAATCTCAGCTTGTTACCTGTATAAAAGACACCTGTCCACAGAAGCAATCAATCAATCAGATTCCAAACTCTCCACCATGGCCAAGACCAAAGAGCTCTCCAAGGATGTCAGGGACAAGATTGTAGACCTACACAAGGCTGGAATGGGCTACAAGACCATCGCCAAGCAGCTTGGTGAGAAGGTGACAACAGTTGGTGCGATTATTTGCAAATGGAAGAAACACAAAAGAACTGTCAATCTCCCTCGGCCTGGGGCTCCATGCAAGATCTCACCTCGTGGAGTTGCAATGATCATGAGAATGGTGAGGAATCAGCACAGAACTACACGGTAGGATCTTGTCAATGATCTCAAGGCAGCTGGGACCATAGTCACCAAGAAAACAATTGGTAACACACTACGCCATGAAGGACTGAAATCCTGCAGCGCCCGCAAGGTCCCACTGCTCAAGAAAGCACATATACAGGCCCGTCTGAAGTTTGCCAATGAACATCTGAATGATTCAGAGGAGAACTGGGTGAAAGTGTTGTGGTCAGATGAGACCAAAATCGAGCTCTTTGGCATCAACTCAACTCGCCGTGTTTGGAGGAGGAGGAATGCTGCCTATGACCCCAAGAACACCATCCCCACCGTCAAACATGGAGGTGGAAACATTATGCTTTGGGGGTGTTTTTCTGCTAAGGGGACAGGACAACTTCATCGCATCAAAGGGACGATGGACGGGGCCATGTACCGTCAAATCTTGGGTGAGAACCTCCTTCCCTCAGCCAGGGCATTGAAAATGGGTCGTGGATGGGTATTCCAGCATGACAATGACCCAAAACACACGGCCAAGGCAACAAAGGAGTGGCTCAAGAAGAGCACATTAAGGTCCTGGAGTGGCCTAGCCAGTCTCCAGACCTTAATCCCATAGAAAATCTGTGGAGGGAGCTGAAGGTTTGAGTTGCCAAACGTCAGGCTCGAAACCTTTATGACTTGGAGAAGATCTGCAAAGAGGAGTGGGACAAAATCCCTCCTGAGATGTGTGCAAACCTGGTGGCCAACTACAAGAAACGTCTGACCTCTGTGATTGCCAACAAGGGTTTTGCCACCAAGTACTAAATCATGTTTTGCAGAGGGGTCAAATACTTATTTCCCTCATTAAAATGCAAATCAATTTATAACATTTTTGACATGCGTTTTTCTGGATTTTTTTGTTGTTATTCTGTCTCTCACTGTTCAAATAAACCTACCATTAAAATTATAGACTGATCATGTATTTGTTAGTGGGCAAACGTACAAAATCAGCAGGGGATCAAATACTTTTTTCCCTCACTGTATGTAAAGATGACAACTAGTCATGGTCAATAGAACTGGTACAGTCATGTAGCTGCTTTCTAGGTTGTTTTTCAAAGATTACTTCAAGTCATGCTCAATGTCCTTAAGATTCTTCTGTTTTCTTTCACTCTCACATTTTAATCTGAATGTTATGGCTCATAAAGTTACAACAATTTTGCCAGAGCAGTTAATGGTGAGACAGTTCATTCGATTCAACAAATGAATTACTACTTAATCTACAACCATTTAAAACGTAATCGAAAGCATGACGATTAAATCTAAAATTCACCATACAAAAGAAGAATGGAAACTCACACAATAAAAAAAAAAACTGTGTTTCCCAGCTAGCATGTAACGTTCCGAAACCATTTGTTTCTTAGAGCTTGGTGAGAGTGTGGTTGTCCTATGGTTGTTTTGCACACCTTCTCACAACTTTCTGGTAATGGTGCAGGATAGTTGCTTGGCTTTGTAATATTCTCAGCACATTTAAGGAACTTCACAAAAAAAACGGTATTGGTATTTCATTACTTTAACAGAATGTTTCCTAAAAGTTCAAACAAGGTTACATTTTATTTTTTATTTTGGTAATGTTCTAGGAACGTGCTCCAACTGGTTTGACATTGGGAATGTTCACAAATAGTTCAGAGAATGTTAAGAAACAACGTTCTTCTGTGGGAATTTCAGTACTTCAGCATAACGTTCCCTACAGGTTTCCTCATGGTTCTATTTATAGTCATGCTCTCAAATTGTTCCGAGAACTTTAAGAAAACTTTCCATAAAAACCACAAGAAAACTTTAGTAATGTTCAGAGAACATTCTAGGAATGTTATTTAAAAACATACATTCTGTTCTCAGAACATGAAGAAAACTTTAAAGAAAAACCACAAGAAAACTTTATTAATGTTCAGAGAACGTTTTAAGAATGTTCTTTAAAAACATATACATTCCATTCTCAGCATCAACAAAACTCTCTCTATCCTCTATCTTGTTAAATGTATTCAGGTGTGTTGGGCGTGCCCACTAACTGTCCACACCTGATCTTAAAGGGATACTTGGCAGTAAAGCCATTTGTCTACTTCCCCAGAGTCAGATGAACTCATGGATACCATTTTTATGTCTCTGCATCAAGTATGAAAGAAGTTAGAGGTAGTTTCGAGAGCCAATGCTAACTAGCGTTAGCACAATGACTAGAAGTCTATGGTATCTATTAGCATGCTAGCAGTTACCATAAACTTGCAGCCATTGCGGTAACGCTAGTTAGAAATTGCGCTGACGCTAGTTAGCAACTTCGTTCAAACTGCACGCAGAGACATAAAAATGCCATCAACGTGTTCATCTGACTCTGGGGAAGTAGATAAAGGGCTTTATTGTCAGGTATTCCTTTAAGAAGTATCCCTTTAATGAGTGCTTATTTCCTTTGAAATGTGGTCTGTTTGAATAGACTAAAATCAACTGCTTTTTATGCGTAAAATAAACATGGCAGCTCCATCCTGGTGGCACAGTGGACTAAATCCATAGATAGAGAATAGAAGATTATAGGTTTGAATCTCACTGATGCCGTGTCACAATAAAATAAATGGTGTGTTTGCATGATTATTGCCTAAGGAAATTAATTCCCATGTGTCCTATCTGTGCTTGGGGTGAGAAAAAAAAAGTGAACCCAAAATAAACTAGCAGTGTCTTATTGAAATATTCAGTAAAAGTGAGTTGTTCAAAGGGAGTCAAAAACCTCAAAATAACCTACAATTTCTGTTCTCAGAGCATTAATAAAACCTCCCAGGAAAACTTTCATGGAACCAGAGTAAAACATTCTCAGAAACTCCCTACAACTTAAAAACAATTTTTTAGATAACTGGTTAAATCTTCACTGATGTTCTCAGAACATTTGAAAAACATTCAGTTTTACCTGTCAGGAAACGTTTGGCTTCGTTCCCACAACCAATGTGAAACCAAAAATAGATGTTCCCACAACATCCAAGGAACCAAATGTGCTAACTGGGTTGGGTGCATGAATGATCTGTGGTCTCTCACTGTTTGTCAGGCTATGGCATGCTGCCACATAATTGGCTATTATGTTTCATGTGTCCATGTCTGCTAAAGTTTCTTGGTCTTTCCAGTAGAACAGTTGAGGGATTACATTATTATTATGTATCTTTTATTTTCTAAATTCATAAAATTCTCTCTCTTTGTGCTAAATCTTTTTGGTGTCTCTCGGTTTCAGTGTTTCTTGGTTTCAGCGTCCATCCCTCTTGTTTAAAAATACTGTCACAGGACCACAGAATGCCACAGAGAATGATAATCCACCATTAAATAAACTGTGGCGTGGAGCCTCGAGTTACCCTGCAACGCCAGATAGTCTACAAAACCCCACCAGAGTCATCAGGTTACCCACAGTTACATCACTTCCCATTTCCTCTGTCTGTGTGTCGCTCTCTGGTGCTTCTGCAGCCTGAGACCCCACTCACCCCTCTGTCTGTCTCTGCCCTCCTCCCCTTCCATCTCTTCCTCCTTCACCCCTCCTCACCCTTTCTTCACCCCTCCTCACCTCTCTTCACATCTCTCACTCTCCATCTCCGATCCTCTATCGTCACCTCTGATCTTTCACTCCATCTTCATTCTCCCCAATTTCCCCTCCTCTCTTCTACCTTACCCCTCTTCTCTTCACCTCCTCACCCCTCTTTTTCTCCCCTCTCGCCTCATTCCATTTCTTCCTGTCATCCCTCCCCTCCTCTCTCCCCCATCTCCTCTCCTGACCTTTCCTTTCCTCTCTCAACCCTCCCAAACACTCATCGTTCTCTACCTCCATTCCCCTCCTCTCTTCTCCTTTACCCCAAGCAGCAGGAGATGAGGCTCATATCAGCTCCATTTTGATTTTCCACACAGAGTCAAAATAAACCCAGGCGGAGAGCAGTTGGTCGGATAGACATTTATTTCACCTGTATTTATACAGGTAAGTCAATTAAGGACTAATTCTTATTTCCAATGACGACCTGACAAACACATCAATAAACAACAATTACACTATACATACTGTATCTAGTTTTAGAACGCCTACTCATTCAAGGGTTATTCTTTATTCTTACTATTTTCTACATTGTAGAATAATAGTGAAGACTTCAAAACTATGAAATAACACATATGGAATCATGTAGTAACCAAAAACTTGTTAAACAAATTAAACTATATTTTATATTTGAGATTCTTCAAATAGCCACCCTTTGCCTTGATGACAGCTTTGCACACTCCTGGCAATCTCTCAACCAGCTTCACCTGGAATGCTTTTCCAACAGTCTTGAAGGAGTTCCCACATATGCTGAGCACCTGTTGGCTGCTTTTCCTTCACTCTGCGGTCCGAGTCATCCCAAACCATCTCAATTTGGTTGAGGTCGGGGGATTGTGGAGGCCAGGTCATCTGATGCAGCACTCCATCACTCTCCTTCTTGGTAAAATAGCCCTTACACAGCCTGGAGGTGTGTTTGGTCATTGTCCTGTTGAAAAACAAATGATAGTCCCACTAAGCCCAAACCAGATGGGATGGCGTATCGATGCAGAATGATGTGGTACCCATGCTGGTTAAGTGTGCCTTGAATCCTAAATAAATCACAGACAGTGTCACCAGCAATGCACCCCCACACCATAACACCTCCTCCTCCATGCTTTATGGTGGGAAATACACATGCGGAGATCATCCGTTCACCCACACCGTGTCTCACAAAGACAAGGCGGTTGGAACCAAAAATCTCCAATTTGGACTCCAGACCAAAGGACAAATTTCCACCGGTCTAATGTCCATTGCTCGTTTTTCTTGGCACAAGAAAGTCTCTTCTTCTTATTGGTGTCCTTTAGAAGTGGTTTATTTGCAGCAAATAGACCATGAAGGCCTGATTCACACAGTCTCCTCTGAACAGTTGATGTTGAGATGTGTCTGCTACTTGAACTCTGTGAAGTATTTATTTGTGCTGCAATTTCTGAGACTGGGAACTCTAATGAAGTTATCCTCTGCAGCAGAGGTAACTCTGGGTCTTCCATTCCTTTGCCGGTCCTCATGAGAGCCAGTTTCATCATAGCGCTTGATGGTTTTTGTGACTGCACTTGAAGAAACTTTCAAAGTTCTTCTTAAAGTCTTAAAGTAACGATGGACTGTAGTTTCTCTTTGCTTATTTGAGCTGTTCTTGCCATAATATGGACTTGGTCCACCTACCTTTTCACAACACAACTGATTGGCTCAAACACATTAAGATGGAAAGAAATTCCACAAATTAACTTTTAAGGCTCCCCTGTTAATTGAAATGCATTCCAGGTGACTACCTCATGAAGCTGGTTGAGAGAATGCCAAGAGTGTGCAAAGCTGTCATCAATGCAAAGGGTGGATATTTGAAGAATCTCAAATATAAAATATATATTGATTTGTTTAACACTTTTTTGGTTACTACATGATTCCATATGTGTTATTTCATCGTTTTGACGTCTTCACTATTATTCTACAATGTAGAAAATAGCAAAAATAAAGAAAACCCTTGAATGAGTAGGTGTTCTAAAACTTTTGACCGGTAGTGTATACACATCAATTACACAATACAGTTGAAGTCGGAAGTTTACATACACTTAGGTTGGAGTCATTAAAACAAGTTTTTCAACCACTCCACAAATTTCTTGTTAACAAACTATAGTTTTCGCAAGTCGGTTAGGACATCTACTTTGTGCATGACACAAGTAATTTTTCCAACAATTGTTTACAGACAGATTATTTAACTTATAATTCACTGTATCACAATTCCAGTGGGTCAGAAGTTTATTTGTAGACCTCCACAAGTCTGGTTCATCCTTGGGAGAATTTCCAAATGCCTGAAGGTACCACGTTCATCTGTACAAACAATAGTACGTAAGTATAAACACCATGGGACCACGCAGCTGTCATACCGCTCAGGAAGGAGACACGTTCTGTCTCCAAGAGATGAACGTACTTTGGTGCGAAAAGTGCAAATCAATCCCAGAACAACAGCAAAGGACCTTGTGAAGATGCAGAAGGAAACAGGTACAAAATTATCTATATCCACAGTAAAACGAGTCCTATATCGACATAACCTGAAAGGCCGCTCCGCAAGGAAGAAGCCACTGCTCCAAAACCGCCGTAAAAAAGACAGACTACGGTTTGCAACTGCACATGGGGACAAAGATCATACTTTTTGGAGAAATGTCCTCTGGTCTGATGGAACAAAAATATAACTGTTTGGCCATAATGACCATTGTTGTGTTTGGAGGAAAAAGGGGGTTGCTTGCAAGCCGAAGAACACCATCCCAACCATGAAGCACGGGGTGGCAGCATCATGCTGTGGGGGTGCTTTGCTGCAGGAGGGACTGGTGCACTTCACAAAATAGATGGCATCATGAGGAATGAAAATTATGTGGATATATTGAAGTAACATCTCAAGACATCAGTCAGGAAGTTAAAGCTTGGTCGCAAATGGGTCTTCCAAATGGACAATGACCCCAAGCATACTTCCAAAGTTGTGGCAAAATGGCTTAAGGACAACAAAGTTGAGGTATTGGAGTGGCCATCACAAAGCCCTGACCTCAATCCTATAGAAAATCTGTGGGCAGAACTGAAAAAGCATGTGTGAGCAAGGAGGCCTACAAACCTGACTCAGTTACACCAGCTCTGTCAGGAGGAATGGGCCAAAATTCACCCAACTTATTGTGGGAAGCTTGTGGTAAGGCTGCCCGAAACGTTTGACCCAAGTTAAACAATTTAAAGGCAATGCTACCAAATACTAATTGAGTGTATGTAAACTTCTGACCCACTGGGAATGTGATGAAATAAATAAAAGCTGAATTAAATAATTATCTCTACAATTATTCTGACATTTCACATTCTTAAAATAAAGTGGTGATCCTAACTGACCTAATAAAGGGAATTTTTACTAGGATTAAATGTCAGGAATTGTGAAAAACGTAGTTTAAATGTATTTGGCTAAGGTGTATGTATACTTCCGACTGCAACTGTAGATTAAAAGCAAACACAAAACACGAAAAGCAATCGTATGAAACCAACACATTCTTCAGTAAAAAGCCCTCTACCATCTGCCTGAATTGCCCTAGAGGCACCAAATCCACCAACTTTAAGGACTTTTGGAGATAATTCCACATGAGAGGCTCAAACAAACTAAAAGCAGATTTACCTAAGACATAGCTGGCCTCTTGGTCATTGTATATAAAACATTTAAAAATTAAATTGTGTTTTTCATATGCTTCGTAAACTAACAGTGAAATGCTTACTTACGGACCCTTCCCAACCAGTACCGAGTCGATGTGCTGGGGTACGAGGTCATTGAGGTAGATATGAACATATAGGTAGGTATAAAGTGACTAGGCAACAGGATAGAAAATAAACAGTAGCAGCAAGCGTACAGTGAGGGAAAAAAGTATTTGATCCCCTGCTGATTTTTTATGTTTGCCCACTGAAAAAGAAATGATCAGTCTATCATTTTAATGGTAGGTTTATTTGAACAGTGAGAGACAGAATAACAACAACAAAATCCAGAAAAACGCATGTCAAAAATGTTATAAATTGATTCGCATTTTAATGAGGGAAATAAGTATTTGACCCCCTCTCAATCAGAAATATTTCTGGTTCACAGGTGTCTTTTATACAGGTAACGAGCTGAGATTAGGAGCACACTCTTAAAGGGAGTGCTCCTAATCTCAGTTTATTACCTGTATAAAAGACACCTGTCCACAGAAGCAATCAATCAGATTCCAAACTCTCCACCATGGCCAAGACCAAAGAGCTCTCCAAGGATGTCAGGGACAAGATTGTAGACCTACACAAGGCTGGAATGGGCTACAAGACCATCGCCAAGCAGCTTGGTGAGAAGGTGACAACAGTTGGTGCGATTATTCGCAAATGGAAGAAACACAAAATAACTGTCAATCTCCCTCGGCCTGGGGCTCCATGCAAGATCTCACCTTGTGGAGATGCAATGATCATGAGAACGGTGAGGAATCAGCACAGAACTACACGGGAGGATCTTGTCAATGATCTCAAGGCAGCTGGGACCATAGTCACCAAGAAAACAATTGGTAACACACTACGCCGTGAAGGACTGAAATCCTGCAGCGCCCGTAAGGTCCCCCTGCTCAAGAAAGCACATATACAGGCCCGTCTGAAGTTTGCCAATGAACATCTGAATGATTCAGAGGAGAACTGGGTGAAAGTGTTGTGGTCAGATGAGACCAAAATCGAGCTCTTTGGCATCAACTCAACTCGCCGTGTTTGGAGGAGGAGGAATGCTGCCTATGACCCCAAGAACACCATCCCCACCGTCAAACATGGAGGTGGAAACATTATGCTTTGGGGGTGTTTTTCTGCTTAGGGGACAGGACAACTTCACCGCATCAAAGGGACAATGGACGGGGCCATGTACCGTCAAATCTTGGGTGAGAACCCCTTCCCTCAGCCAGGGCATTGAAAATGGGTCGTGGATGGGTATTCCAGCATGACAATGACCCAAAACACACGGCCAAGGCAACAAAGGAGTGGCTCAAGAAGAAGCACATTAAGGTCCTGGAGTGGCCTAGCCAGTCTCCAGACCTTAATCCCATAGAAAATCTGTGGAGGGAGCTGAAGGTTCGAGTTGCCAAACGTCCGCCTCGAAACCTTAATGACTTGGAGAAGATCTGCAAAGAGGAGTGGAACAAAATCCCTACTTAGATGTGTGCTAACCTGGTGGCAAATACAAGAAACGTCTGACCTCTGTGATTGCCAACAAGGGTTTTGCCACCAAGTGCTAAGTCATGTTTTGCAGAGGTGTCAAATTCTTATTTCCCTCATTAAAATGCAAATCAATTCATAACATTTTTGACATGCGTTTTTCTGGATTTTTTTGTTGTTATTCTGTCTCTCACTGTTCAAATAAACCTACCATTAAAATTATAGACTGATCATGTCTTTGTCAGTGGGCAAACGAACAAAATCAGCAGGGGATCAAATACTTGATGAGTCAAAAGAGTTTGTGCAAAAAGGGTCAATGCAGATAGTCTGGGTAGCTATTGGTTAACTATTTAACTAACTACTGTATTTAGCAGTCTTATGGCTTGGGGGTAGGATTCAATGTTAGTCCTGTACTGACGTTTTGACTGTTTGATGGCTTGTTGGAGGTCGTAGCGGGATTTCTTACAAGCATCCAGATTAGTGTCCCGCTCCTTGAAATAGGCAGCTCTAGCCTTTAGCTCAGTGCGGCTGTTGCCTGTAATCTATGGCTTTTGGTTGGCATATGTACGTACGGTCATTGTGGGAACGACGTTGTCGATGGACTTATTAATGAAGTCGGTGACTGATGTGGTAAACTCCTCAATATTATCGGTTGAATCCCGGAACATATTCCAGTCTGTGCTAGCAAAATAGTCCTGTACCTTAGCATCCACTTCATTGGACCACTTCCGTATTGAGTTCATCATTCGTACTTCCTGTTTGAGTTTTTGCTTGTAAGCAGGAATCAGGAGGATATAGTTATGGTCAGATTTGCCAAATGGAGGGCGAGAGAGAGCTTTGTATACATTTCTGTGTGTGGAGTAAAGGTGATCTAGAGTTTTATCACCTCTAGTTGCACAGGTGACAAGCTGGTAAAAATGATGTAAGACAGATGTGTATTTTCTTGTTTGCTTATGGCCCCATACAGATCATTGAGTGCGGTGTTAGTGCTAGCATCGGTTTATGGTGGTAAATAGACAGCTACGAAAAATATAGATGGGATCTCTAAAACTCTCTTGGTAAATATTATGGTCTGCAGTTTATCATGAGGTATTCTAACTCAGGAGAGCAAAACCTCAAGACTTAACATTAGAGATCCCTCAACAGCTGTTGCTAACAAAGAGACACACACCTCCCCCCTTAATCTTAACCGAAGCTGCCGTTCGGTCTTGACGATGCATAGAAAAAACAGCTAGACATACAGTATATTATCCATGTCCTTGTGCAGCCACGACTCCGAGAAACATAGGATATTACAGTTCTTCAGGTCCGTTTATAGGATAGTCTTGAATGGAGCTCGTCGAGTTTGTTCTCTAGGGATGGTACGTTCGTCAATAGAACGG
This sequence comes from Coregonus clupeaformis, assembly GCF_020615455.1. Classification (NCBI taxonomy): domain Eukaryota; kingdom Metazoa; phylum Chordata; class Actinopteri; order Salmoniformes; family Salmonidae; genus Coregonus; species Coregonus clupeaformis. The sequence continues at coordinate 34,271,199 of NC_059196.1, forward strand.
AGGGTGGAGGCGGTTCATTTACTCGTCGACGTCATCTCGTCAGGGAGCCGCTCGTTTGCCCCTCTTGCACCGTCTCTTCCTCTGTCGAGTCCCGGGGATTGGAGTTTGTGATCGCTGTTCTGATGTCCAGAAGCTGTTTTCGGTCATATGAAATGATGGCGGAAATATTATGTACAAAACAAGTTGAGATCAGCGTTTAAGAAAATACACAAATAGCAGTATTGGTCAGGAGCCCGTAAGACGGCAGCTATCCATCTCTGCAGCGCAATCTTTGTTGTGCCATATCAAACTAGTCTAGTGGTGAGCCATTAACATTCTGCATAGGCCTAATACTTTCCACTAGTCCTGGGGTCTATTTTCAGAGCGTTTCAGGCCTCTACTCTTTGAGTCAGTCTAATGAGATTTTAAATGAGTGTAATCTCATCTCCAAATGTAGGAGATAATTTAAGGCCATGCGATGAAGTAGAACTACTCTCTCTCTCCTTAACTATATTCTCCTGCTTTCTCTTTCTCCTTAATGTTCCTTCATACTATCTCTTTCTCTCTTTTTATCGCTCCCTCTCTTTATCTGTCTCTCTTTTGCCCATCTCTCTCTCTCTCTCTCTCTCTCTCTCTCTCTCTCTCTCTCTCTCTCTCTCTCTCTCTCTCTCTCTCTCTCTCTCTCTCTCTCTCTCTCTCTCTCTCTCTCTCTCTCTCTCTCTCTCTCTCTCTCTCTCTCTCACTCCTTCTCTCCCCATCTCTCTCTCTCCATCTGTCCCAAAAAAACTGTGACCTCTAAGCATCCTGGCTCAAGCCTGTCTTTCTGTCTTTCTCATATGTTCTGTCAGGAGAGCTACTGACCAGCCTGCTGGTCTGGCAATTCTACAGTCTAGCAAAGTCCACACAGCCTCATATGTGAAGTCCCCCTTATGGACAAGTCAGCAGTGCCTGCCAGATCTGTGTGTGTGTGTGTGTGTGTGTGTGTGTGTGTGTGTGTGTGTGTGTGTGTGTGTGTGTGTGTGTGTGTGTGTGCGCGTGCGTGCGTGTGTAGGCTGTCTAAACAGATTTAATTATGCTAAATTGCTGCTCGCATTAGCATATATCTCTGAGTTGCTTTACCCCTGACTCTGCAAGTTTAGATGTTGAAACTCTCCTCTTTTTCAGTTTGGTCTATAGAGAGATATGTCTTCCTATTTACCTCTCTGTCAATCGCTCCATTCCACTCATCTTTCCCATCTCTCTTCATGCTTGTCTCTTTAACCCATGCCTGTCGGGTGAGTTTGTGGTGTGAGAAGGTTTTATTGAGCAAAAATATTTTCAACCCCTGGAAGCCATGTAAACGGTTGTCTGGCGGTCTTGCAGATGAACTGAAATAACAGAGGCTTGTTTTGATCCGATTCTTCATGAGTTTTACTGCACTCTCTGTCCTTGAGAAAGAACGTTCATTTGCTGGGGGGGATATCTAGCTGGAGATATGGTAGGGTGAAGACAGACATGCAAATGAATTGGGTTAGAAAGTGTGTTATACATAAACAATGTGCAATAGATCATATGGTTGAATTTCTAGAATATTAAGATCAGCGTTTGCATGATGTTAATGGACCATATACAGTAGATATCATATTGTCACGCCCTGGCTCTGGGACTCTGTTATGTTGAGCCAGGGTGTGTGGTTTCTATGTGTTTTGTGTGCTAGGGTGATTGTCTAGTTTGTTTGTTTCTATGTTGGCCGGTGTGGTTCTCAATCAGAGGCAACGTGAATCAGCTGTTGCTTGTTGTCTCTGATTGGGAACCATATTTAGGTAGCCTGTTTTTCCACAGTGTTTGTGGGATCTTGTTCCGTATGGTTTGTGTTGTAACCAAGGACTTCACGTTTCGTATCGTTTGTTGTTTTGTTCGTGTGGTGAATAATAAATAAAGTATGTTCACATTCCACGCTGCGCATTGGTCCTCTCTTCCCGACGATCGTGACAGAAGATCCCACCATAACTGGACCAAGCAGCATGTCCAGGAGCCAACGCCAGAGGTGACTCTGAAGGATATCAACCTCGACTGGGTCAAGCCGCGGGAGGAGGAGAGAGGCTGGACTTTGGAGCAGAGGAGCGAGAGTCTGGCGAGAGCCATGGAGGCCTGGCCCACGGGGAGGAGAGACGCCCAGACATTTTTTAGGGGGGGGCTCATGCCGTGGACGACGGGGCAGCAGGAGGCCGGGATAGAGTGGTTCAGCGGGTTGGCAAATGAGGCTGCCAGGTTACGGGAGTCACTGGTCACCAGGGGGAATGAGAATGTAGAGGCACGGCGAGAGGTACTGGGGTGTGTTGCCAGTCCGGTCCGGCCCGTTCCTGATCCCCGCGTAGGGCCAGTGGTGTGTGTCCCCAGTACGGTCCGGCTTGTTCCTGTCCCTCGCACCGAGCCTGTGGTGCGCGTCGCCAGCCCGGTCCGGCATGTTCCTGCCCCTCGCACCGAGCCTGTGGTGCGCGTCGCCAGCCCGGTCCGGCATGTTCCTGCCCCTCGCACCAAGCCTGTGGTGCGCGTCGTCAGCCCGGTCCGGCCTGTTCCTGCTCCCCGCACCAAGCCAGTGGTGCGCTTCGTCAGCCCGGTTCGGCCCATCCCTGCTCCCCGCACCAAGCCTGTGGTGCGCGTCATCAGCCCGGTCCGGCCTGTTCCTGCTCCCCGCACCAAGCCAGTGGTGCACTTCGTCAGCCCGGTTCGGCCCGTCCCTGATCCCCGCACCAAGCCAATGGTGCGCTTCGTCAGCCCGGTTCGGCCCGTCCCTGCTCCCCGCACCAAGCCAATGGTGCGCGTCGTCAGCCCGGTCCGGCCCGTCCCTGCTCCCCGCACCGAGCCTGTGGTGCGCGTCGTCAGTCCGGCACAGCCCGTGCCTGTTCCACCGGTGCCTGGTCCGGCACCGGTCAGCTGCTCCACTCCGGAGCTAGAGCAATCCGCTCCACCAGTGTTCAGTCCAGCTCAAGCCAGCAGGGCCAGACCGGACCAGGGGCGCTTTGGGGGGTTGGTTGGAGGGTGGGGGTCAAGCCCGGAGCCGGAACCGCCTCCGAGGAGGAATGCCCACCCGGCCCTCCCCTGTTCGGTTTATGTTTGGCGCGGTCGCAGTCCGCGCCTTTGGGGGGTACTGTCACGCCCTGGCTCTGGGACTCTGTTATGTTGAGACAGGGTGTGTGGTTTCTATGTGTTTTGTGTGCTAGGGTGATTGTCTAGTTCGTTTGTTTCTATGTTGGCCGGTGTGGTTCTCAATCAGAGGCAACGTGAATCAGCTGTTGCTTGTTGTCTCTGATTGGGAACCATATTTAGGTAGCCTGTTTTTCCACAGTGTTTGTGGGATCTTGTTCCGTATGGTTTGTGTTGTAACCAAGGACTTCACGTTTCGTATCGTTTGTTGTTTTGTTCATGTGGTGAATAATAAATAAAGTATGTTCACATTCCACGCTGCGCATTGGTCCTCTCTTCCCGACGATCGTGACACATATGGACAAGAGAGAGGCCTAAAATAGTGAGATTTGATTAATGTACACAAATTATATAGTTTTGTTATATTTACAGCAGTGGTCACCAACCTTTTTTGAGCCGAGATCACTTTCTGAGTCAAAATGCAAGCAGAGATTAAAAAAAATATATAAACTTTGTCTGCGCTACAGACACCTATATCGGTCCGCTAATACAGGGACTAGTAAAGGCACAGTGCACTACTTTCATGAATATTTAAAAAAATATATGTTTTATTATTAATATATTTTTTTATTCATATTTTTCAGGGGGTGCTGCAGCACCCTCAGTACCATTACTTCCTGCGGCTATGCCTTTAGACATACAGTGAGGGAAAAAATGATCCCCTGCTGATTTTGTACGTTTGCCCACTGACAAAGAAATGATCAGTCTATAATTTTAATGGTAGGTTTATTTGAACAGTGAGAGACAGAACAACAACAAAATCCAGAAAAACGCATGTCAAAAATGTTATAAATTGATTTGCATTTTAATGAGGGAAATAAGTATTTGACCCCCTCTCAATCAGAAATATTTCTGGCTCCCAGGTGTCTTTTTATACAGGTAACGAGCTGAGATTAGGAGCACACTCTTAAAGGGAGTGCTCCTAATCTCAGCTTGTTACCTGTATAAAAGACACCTGTCCACAGAAGCAATCAATCAATCAGATTCCAAACTCTCCACCATGGCCAAGACCAAAGAGCTCTCCAAGGATGTCAGGGAAGCTAAATCGGGTGCCCTTACCGCCAACAGCACGAGACGAATACAAAAAATAGGAACGCAAGGGTTTTTACAGAAATGCTTGGCGATCGACTAGGAATGCCTTGGAGATCGACCAGTCGATCGCTATCGACCGAATGGTGACCACTGATTTACAGTGTAAGTGTGATGTCTTCTGTGGTATAAAGATAACTAAGAGGCCGTATTTGAGTGAGTCTGAAGAAGGTTCTTAACCTTAAGAAGTAGCATTTTGCAGTAAACGTCAGAATGCAAGGTTATAGTGAAATATGGGCTCCAGACTCTGAATACTGCCAGTGGCAGATTGAAAACGATAATACGACGTTCAATAATGAGACAAGCCATTCTCACCATCAACAAGGTCATGTGCACCATTCTTAATGACAGAGGCTAATGCAGATTTCTGTAATGCTTACAGCTTACTGGAATGAGCACTGTGCTCAACAATGCCTGCTAAGGTGGGTTCAAATTACACGTAATCAAATACATAAAACAATGTTAAACATGAAGACACGCCCACTGAAAATTAATAATCAGAACTACTTAAACTTGACAAAAATGCGTAATGAAGGTTCATAATTTAAGTAGAAGGGACCCAACATTTTTATGTTCACTACAACAAGTATTCATTTTCAATTCACTTCAATCATTATAGTTCAGAATACATAATGCAATTTAGTGACAAAAAGTTAATAAAACACAAAAGTATTTAGAACTTAACCACACTCACAGGCCATGGACACATGGATGTGATAGGGCCAGAGCACAGTGTAGGAGGCTGAGGAATCAATTACTAAGTGGTCACATTCACAGTGTAGGAGGCTGAGGAATCAATAACTAAGTGGTGACATTCACAGTGTAGGAGGCTGAGGAATCAATAACTAAGTGGTCACATTCACAGTGTAGGAGGCTGAGGAATCAATAACTAAGTGGTCACATTCACAGTGTAGGAGGCTGAGGAATCAATAACTAAGTGGTCACATTCACAGTGTAGGAGGCTGAGGAATCAATAACTGCTTAAGAAAACAAAGGGAAACCACAGAGAGAGCGGTCACAGGCAGAATAAGCTACCTACCATCAGGCATGAACCCTCACCACCCATGAACCCTCACCACCCATGAACCCTCACCACCCCACATGACAAGACCAGGAAAACAATCCCAGTAAGGTGAAACATACACATAGGCATGCACGTGCAAACACACACACACACACGTACACATACACAGGGAATACAGACACACAGACACATCGGAGACACTCCCGCACACCACTTTGAGTACAAATCTACACACACAAAGCATAAGAGGATGTGGTCATTACCAATATCTTTACAGAAACGTCTATCCTCCATAACATGGATCTCTGATGACAATGGTAGGGAAGAAACGGTGTCGTTGTCACGGAAGAAGTTGACCGAGTTTTGAAATCAGTGGAATGCCCGGTGGAAGCAGAGAGATGTTTGCCAAATGCGGAGAGAGTTCAAAAAGAGAACACAGAAAGAAGGCTGTTGTATAAAACACCTGTCTCCGGATTACATCTTCAAACTAAGGACAATCATGGCATCCATGACAGAGGGAGAAGCCTTCATCCATGTATATGGGTAAGAGTCTAGCTACATTTTCAGATATTATATGTTTCTAATTTTGTCAGAAAGTCATTTTCATTGCAAGTTAAAGTGTACTGTTAGCTAGCTAGCTAGCTAGCTAACATTAACTGCCTGGCTCGCTAGCTAACGTTATGTGTATGATCTGTGTAGGAGCTCTAGAAGGAGGCCCGAGTTCCCGAGTTGGAATTCGGAGTTGGATGACCTCTCAAATCTATTTTTCCCAGTCTGATTTTTTTTTTTTTTAGTTCCCAGATGTTTTGACTGCGGCATTAGAGATGGGATTATGGTTCATTGTTTAGCTAGCTACATGTCTAAACAAAAGACTCCATTATGCAAGTGACCATAAATAAACGTAGACTTTATTTGATATAGTTTGTATTTACCAGAGACGGTAATGTGAAGAACATGACCTGCATCCAAGTCAGATTAGGATATAGGCCAAGGACTAGATAAACTGTATTTTTACTACTACTTTTTGCTACTACTTTCACCACTTTTAGTCTTGAAATCTTTGGTTGTTTACTACACTGTGAATCCTTAAAGAGATGGGTGGGGCAAAGGCTTAAGAGGTTGTGAATGGGTGTAGACAAAGAAGAGCTCACCGGTAGGTGTACCAAAACATTCACGAGCCATTTTCTCAAAAGTGGGGTTACAAGTATATTAACTTTCAAAGCAGAATTACTTATACAATTTTCTAGCTCGGAGTCCAGGTGGTGAGTCACAAATGTGAAGAGTGTTTTTCTCTGTGTTTAGAATCTATGGTGGCCTGGCTTCAGTACTGTAAAACATTTAGCAAATTACCTCTCTCTCTCTTCCTCTCTCTCTCTTGCTCCCTCTCTCTATCACTATGTCTCTCCCTCACTTTCTCTTTCTCTCCCCTCCCTCCTTCTCTTCCCCTCTCTTCTCTCTCTGCTCCAGCCATATTGGTATGCAGTACAGTGAAACAGATGAATTTCCCCATTTAGCCCCCAGCACAATATAAGTCAAAGCCTGCTGAATATGTTGAATATTTGCTGACCCCTCCCCCTTTCTTCTCTCACTCCTTCTGTGGCCCTCACACATTCCCTCCCTCTAACTCTTGCTGTGACGGTCTCATTACCCCATCTCTCTTCCTTTCCCTCTCTCTCTCTCTCACTCTTTCTCTCTTCTGTCCCTCTGTTGAATTCACACATTCCCTCTGTATATATCTCTCTCTCCCCCCTCTCTCTCCCCCCTCTCTCCCCCCTCTCTCCCCCCGTTCTCTCCCTCTTTCTTTCTTTCTTTCTTTCTTTCTTTCTTTCTTTCTTTCTTTCTTTCTTTCTTTCTTTCTTTCTTTCTTTCTTTTCTTTCTTTCTTTCTTTCTCTCTCCCCCCTCTCTCCCCCTCTCCCCTTTCTCTCCCTCCCTCTTTCTTTCTTTCTTTCTTTCTTTCTTTCTTTCTTTCTTTCTTTCTTTCTTTCTTTCTTTCTTTCTTTCTTCTTTCTTCTCTTTCTTTCTTTCTTTCTTTCTTTCTCTCTTTCTTTCTCTTTCTTTCTTTCTTTCTTTCTTTCTTTCTTTCTTTCTTTCTTTCTTTCTTTCTTTCTCTCTCTCTCTCTCTCTCTCTCTCTCTCTCTCTCTCTCTCTCTCTCTCTCTCTCTCTCTCTCTCTCTCTCTCTCTCTCTCTCTCTCTCTCTCTCTCTCTCTCTCTCTCTCTCTCTCTCTCTCTCTCTCTCTCTGTCTCTCTCTGGGCTGGCAGAAACCCAGGCTGAATGCCTGATGCGTCAGAGGCAGTTATAATCAGTCATTTATAATCAGTCACACAGATGGCCAACTACATGACTGCTAACTCACCTAGAGGGAGATGTGGGGGACATACATACACACACAGTTGGGGAATGTAGGTGGGAGACACACACATTAGGGGAGAGAGGGGTGTATGATAGTGGTCACTGAGGGCCAAATTCTAACTTGAGATACAAAACTCAGTACTACAGTATATGTATGGAGATTCACTGATTCATCTGCCTACACTATGTTATGACTATGTTATGACTATTTAATAAATTACATCCCTTCACCAGGCGGTACATTTGAAATGATTTGATATTGATATAAAAACTGCTACATTGTTAATGCTACAGTGATAGGACTATTACATCACTGATGACAGCCTTGTTACACACTTAATTACACAATTCAATTAAACCCCACATTAACTCACTGCAGTTAAAAACTATTCTTAGTTCTCTTTACATTTACATTTACATTTTAGTCATTTAGCAGACGCTCTTATCCAGAGCGACTTACAGGAGCAATTAGGGTTAAGTGCCTTGCTCAAGGGCACATTAACGTCATTTAGCAGACGCTCTTAGCCAGAGCGACTCACAAATTGGTGCGTTCACCCTATAGCCAGTGGGATAACCACTTTACAATTGGGGGGTAGAAGGATTCCTTTATCCTATCCCAGGTATTCCTTAAAGAGGTGGGGTTTCAAATGTCTCCGGAAGGTGGTGAGTGACTCCGCTGTCCTGGCGTCGTGAGGGAGCTTGTTCCACCATTGGGGTGCCAGGGCAGCGAACAGTTTTGACTGGGCTGAGCCCGGGAACTATGCTTCCGCAGAGGAAGGGAGCCAGCAGGCCAGAGGTGGATGAGCGCAATGCCCTCGTTTGGGTGTAGGGACTGATCAGAGCCTGAAGGTACAGAGGTGCCGTTCCCCTCACTGCTCCATAGGCAAGCACCATGGTCTTGTAGCGGATGCGAGCTTCAACTGGAAGCCAGTGGAGTGTGCGGAGGAGGGGGTGACGTGAGAGAACTTGGGAAGGTTGAACACCAGACGGGCTGCGGCATTCTGGATGAGTTGTAGGGGTTTAATGGCACAGGCAGGGGAGGCCAGCCAACAGCGAGTTGCAGTAGTCCAGACGGGAGATGACAAGTGCCTGGATTAGGACCTGTGCCGCTTCCTGTGTAAGGCAGGGTCGTACTCTCCGAATGTTGTAGAGCATGAACCTGCAGGAGCGGGTCACCGCCTTGATGTTGGCGGAGAACGACAGGGTGTTGTCCAGGGTCACGCCTAGGCTCTTCGCACTCTGGGAGGAGGACACAGCGGAGTTGTCAACCGTGATGGCGAGATCATGGAACGGGCAGTCCTTCCCCGGGAGGAAGAGCAGCTCCGTCTTGCCAGGGTTCAGCTTGAGGTGGTGATCCGTCATCCATACTGATATGTCTGCCAGACATGCAGAGATGCGATTCGCCACCTGGTTATCAGAAGGGGGAATGGGTTAGACATAACTGTGTTGGGTCTTTACTTTCAGGCTCCTGCACACAGACCACCCTGTGAGGCCTACCAGCTAACCGACTACAACGAGATTCCAGACATCTTTAAGACGTCTGAAACATGCTCAGAAACGTGCTCTGAAACATGGTCTGTGGCGTGTTAGTAAGTCTTAAATCTAGCTAAAACATGGCTTTTCGAATGTCTTAACTACGGGCTGTAACATGTATGGGATGTTATCTGTCTTACGTCTCGTAAAACAGACAGCTAGCGGCCGGTGTAGCAGTGTAGAAGGAATGTAGGAAGCCCCACGCGGATGGGTGTCCATTTCATTGCCTCTGTTAAAAGAAGACATGCATTGATAAGGAATAACAAGGGCCTTTATGGTTGCTACCTGCTGTTGCTAATACAGTTTTTGCCCATTGCTTACACACTAAAACCGAATGCTTAGACCAAAGCCTCAATACCTAAACTTCTTGTAGCATACCTTAAACACAGTGTAACCATAGCTTAAACACAATGTCAACTTTGTACTTTGTTTGCAATTCTGTAACACACTTATTGCGAAACACTACACACGTTTTCTTACATTAGACACTTTGTTAAAAAAATAATAATCACCTGTTATCATTGGGAAAACACTCTGTTCAAATTGCAAAACTCATCTGGCAATTGTATGCACTTACATACACACCTGAAAACACTTGCACAGAAAACAGAACACCAATTAGTCTGAGCCTTAGCACTACAAATAGGCCTCAGGTAAGCCATTTTTAGAACTTTGCAAGCATGGAGGCAATGAGAGTCAGAGTAAGAGGAGGACAAAGAGAGAGAGGAGTCGGATGTGGAAGAGGACGTGGAAGAGGACGAGGACCAGTGCGGAGACGTATATCAGATGACATCAGGGCTACTCTGGTGGACCATGTGATAAATCATGGCCTGTGCATGAGGGAGGCTAGGCAAAGAGTCCACCCTAACCTCTGTCGCTACACAGTAGCATCGATAATAAGGACATTCCGACTGGAGAACAGGTATATCTTCAAGTTTCTACTCCAGACTTTACCTACTGTATGTGTCACATGATTCTGTATCATATTACAGTATTACTGTACTAACTATACTATACAAAAATGGGTAGTGCTGTGAAGTACTGTATATGTAAAGGAATACCATCGTGATGTTGCAGTACTGTGTACAGTTTGAAAGTACAGTATGTGAAAAATAACCTAACCAATGACATCTTGTGGTGGGATTTTCTACAGAATGGTTGGGCGATCTCCTCAAGGTGGAAGGGAACGGCTCTTCACTCAACAACAAGAGCTTGCCATCATTGAAATGGTGCGAGAAAATAATGCAATCCGGCTTCGTGAGTTGCAACAACGCATAATTGCAAATGGAAATGAATTCAACAATATCAACAGGGTCAGCATTTCTACACTAAGTCGCATCCTACAGAAACATAACTTCAGAATGAAGCAGCTGTACAGGGTGCCATTTGAGAGGAACAGTGTCAGGGTCAAGGATCTGCGCCATGATTATGTGCAGGTATGTGTCACTTTACTTTACATACTATATATTGTGATGTGGGAATGAGGGTTTATGCTGCCACCTGCCCTGCCTGTAGCTTGTAGTTTTTGTCTATACTCACCCAACCCAGCCCCTACTTGTGTGAAAATATAGACATTGTAGTTACTGTATGTGTTTTCAGTAACACTATTCAATATTTTCTGTTACAGACAGTTCTGGAGTTTGATGCCGCCGAACTGCCGCATGAGTTCATCTACGTGGATGAGGCAGGCTTCAATCTGGCCAAAACCAGGTGTCGGGGCCGTAACGTAGTTGGACAAAGGGCTGTTGTAAATGTCCCGGGCAGCGTGGGGGAAATATAATCTTGTGTGCTGCAATTAGTGTCCAAGGAGTCCTGCATCATCATGCCACTCTAGGTCCCTACAATACAGGACAGATCATTGCATTTCTAGATGCACTACATGCAGATGTGCAGGACAGACCACAGCAGCCCAAGTTTGTTGTCATCTGGGATAATGTTAGTTTCCACCGGGCTGCTCTGGTCCGAGATTGGTTCAACAACCATAATCATTTCACAGTTTTATACCTGCCCCCTTACAGCCCCTTTCTAAATGCAATCGATGAATTCTTTTCAGCGTGGCGATGGAAAGTATATGATCGGCAACCACATGCCCGCATGACTCTTCTGCAAGCAATGGAAGAGGCATGTGGAGACATTGAGGTGGGATCAATCCAAGGGTGGATTCGGCACACAAGGCGATATTTTCCCCGATGCCTAGCCCGCGAGGACATCGCCTGTGATATTGACGAGGTCTTGTGGCCAGATCCGAACAGAAGGCGTGATCCATAAGCCCCCCCCGCCCCCCACCACACACACGCACACACACACGCACGCACACACACACAAAACAAGTATATGTATTTTCCCCCAATAGCAATTTATCCAGTAATTGTTTTGTTTTTTTTACAGTTTTTGCCTATTGCTTACACACTTTTTGCAGAATTTGGCTCATTATGTCAAAACTCAACACACAAGCCAATCAGACATAGCACTTGGAGATTAACAACTCACATATATGCCAAAATGAAACACTGCAATCAAAACTTAACACTCCTTTCTAAAAATGAAATTCTTGCAACAAAACCATACACACAAGCAACATTTGAATGACTCTTTCATATCACCAGCAACACACTGATGGGCTTTATATAAAACACTGCAGTCTTTGTGTTTCTATTTTTATTGTCATTTTATTGTCATTGTCTTCTGTAAAACTCAAAAGTAGAATTTCTGCAGTAATCAAACAGTATTTACAAAAAAGTTTTTACAAAAAAACAAACATTCTTACAGAAATACTTAACATCAAATTTAGCAACAAAACAAAACAAAAGCAAAAAAACTAAACAATTACTGGATAAATTGCTATTGGGGGAAAAAACATATACTTGTTTTGTGTGTGTGTGTGCGTGTGTGTGTGCGTGTGCGTGTGTGTGTGCGTAGTCCCGTGTAGCTCAGTTGGTAGAGCATGGCGCTTGCAACGTCAGGGTTGTGGGTTCGATTCCCACGGGGGACCAGTATGAAAAAAAATGTATGCACTCACTAAGTGTAAGTCGCTCTGGATAAGAGCGTCTGCTAAATGACTAAAAATGTAAAAATGTAAAAATGTGTGGTGAGGGGCTGGGGGGCTTATGGATCACGCCTTCTGTTCGGATCTGGCCACAAGACCTTGTCAACATCACAGGCGATGTCCTCGCGGGCTAGGCATCGGGGAAAATATCGCCTTGTGTGCCGAATCCACCCTTGGATTGATCCCACCTCAATGTCTCCACATGCCTCTTCCATTGCTTGCAGAAGAGTCATGCGAGCATGTGGTTGCCGATCATATACTTTCCACCGCCACGCTGAAAATAATTCCTCGATTGCATTTAGAAAGGGGCTGTAAGGGGGCAGGTATAAAACTGTGAAATGATTATGGTTGTTGAACCAATCTCGGACCAGAGCAGCCCGGTGGAAACTAACATTATCCCAGATGACAACAAACCTGGGCTGCTGTGGTCTGTCCTGCACAAATGCATGTAGTGCATCTATAAATGCAATGATCTGTCCTGTATTGTAGGGACCTAGAGTGGCATGATGATGCAGGACTCCTTGGACACTAATTGCAGCACACAAGGTGATATTTCCCCCACGCTGCCCAGGGACATTTACAACAGCCCTTTGTCCAACTACGCCTGGTTTTGGCCAGATTGAAGCCTGCCTCATCCACGTAGATGAACTCATGCGGCAGTTCGGTGGCATCAAACTCCAGAACTGTCTGTAACAGAAAATATTGAATAGTGTTACTGAAAACACATACACTAACTACAATGTCTATATTTTCACACAAGTAGGGGCTGGGTTGGGTGAGTATAGACAAAAACTACAAGCTACAGGCAGGGCATGTGGCAGCATAAACCCTCATTCCCACATCACAATATATAGTATGTAAAGTAAAGTGACACATACCTGCACATAATCATGGTACAGATCCTTGACCCTGACACTGTTCCTCTCAAATGGCACCCTGTACAGCTGCTTCATTCTGAAGTTATGTTTCTGTACGATGCGTCTTAGTGTAGAAATGCTGACCCTGTTGATATTGTTGAATTCATTGCCATTTGCAATTATGCGTTGTTGCAACTCACGAAGTCGGATTGCATTATTTTCTCGCACCATTTCAATGATGGCAAGCTCTTGTTGTTGAGTGAAGAGCCGTTCCCTTCCACCTTGAGGAGGTCGTCCAACCATTCTGTAGAAAATGCCACCACAAGATGTCATTGGTTAGGTTATGTTTCACATACTGTACTTTCAAACTGTACACAGTACTGCAACATCACAATGGTATTCCTTTACATATACAGTACTTCACAGCACTACCCATTTTTGTATAGTATAGTTAGTACAGTAATACTGTAATATGATACAGAATCATGTGACACATACAGTAGGTACAGTCTGGAGTAGAAACTTGAAGATATACCTGTTCTCCAGTCGGAATGTCCTTATTATCGATGCTACTGTGTAGCGACTGAGGTTAGGGTGGACTCTTTGCCCAGCCTCCCTCATGGACAGGCCATGATTTATCACATGGTCCACCAGTGTAGCCCTGATGTCATCTGATATACGTCTCCGCACTGGTCCTCGTCCTCTTCCACGTCCTCTTCCACATCCGACTCCTCTCTCTCTTTGTCCTCCTCTGACTCTCATTGCCTCCATGCTTGCAAAGTTCTAAAAATGGCTTACCTGAGGCCTATTTGTAGTGCTAAGGCTCAGACTGATTGGTGTTCTGTTTTCTGTGCAAGTGTTTTCAGGTGTGTATGTAAGTGCATACAATTGCCAGATGAGTTTGGCATTTTGAACAGAGTGTTTTCCCAATGATAACAGGTGATTTCGTTTTTGAACAAAGTGTCTAATGTAAGAAAACGTGTGTAGTGTTTCGCAATAAGTGTGTTACAGAATTGCAAACAAAGTGCAAAGTTGACATCGTGTGTAAGCTATGGTTACACTGTGTTTAAGGTATGCTACAAGAAGTTTAGGTATTGAGGCTTTGGTCAAAGCATTCGGTTTTAGTGTGTAAGCAATGGGCAAAAACTGTACTTTTGTTTTGTTGCTAAATTTGATGTTAAGAATTTCTGTAAGAATGTTAGTTTTTTTGTAAAAACGTTTTTGTAAATACTGTTTGATTACTGCAGAAATTCTACTTTTGAGTTTTACAGAAGACAATGACAATAAAATGACAATAAAAATAGAAACACAAAGACTGCAGTGTTTTATATAAAGCCCATCAGTGTGTTGCTGGTGATATGAAAGAGTAATTCAAATGTTGCTTGTGTGTATGGTTTTGTTGCAAGAATTTCATTTTTAGAAAGGAGTGTTAAGTTTTGATTGCAGTGTTTCATTTTGGCATATATGTGAGTTGTTAATCTCCAAGTGCTATGTCTGATTGGCTTGTGTGTTGAGTTTTGACATAATGAGCCAAATTCTGCAAAAAGTGTGTAAGCAATAGGCAAAAACTGTAACAGGCCCAAGTGTTAGGTTTCAAAGAGGAGGAAGACAGCGGGGAAGGATATGTAAAAAAAGAGTTAGATAGAGAACAGGAGGAGGAGAATAGAGATGTTTAGGTAAATGATGAATCCATTCGACTCCTGCTGAGCTGTCCATGAGGCCCTTCTTATATTCATTTTTACATTTACATTTTAGTCATTTAGCAGACGCTCTTATCCAGAGCGACTTACAGTTAGTGAGTCCATACATTTGTTTCATACTGGCCCCCCGTGGGAATCGAACACACAACCCTGTATCTCTTTATCGCTCTCTTTCTCTCACTCTCTATCACTCTCTCTTTTTTTTCTCTTATAGTATCTGAAAGTCTATGATTTTGCTGACATTTGCAAATGGTGTAATAGATGAACTTTACTCTGCTTTGCTGAAACATCTGGAAAGCATTACTACATAGGCTTCTTGGAATAGAGGACATTTGGAGATATTGGGAGGCCAGGGATTGGTCTATCAAAAACCACCCATCTTATGTTACATAGGATATAAATACCATGTTTTAAACAAAGGACAGAGAGAGGAACAACATATTAGAGATTGGGTCAGTTGTTCTCCGGACTTCTGCAGGACTCTGTAAATTGATACTGTGATCTTTGATGTAATAAACCATTATAATCAAGGACAGTGTCAGCGGATTTCTTGTCATCACAGCATAATCAGCATCGTTGTCTCAGACACTACAGAATGGCGAAGAGGATTTGGGATGTGTTGCGTCTTTTCTCAGCGTTCCATTCATGGGCTACGAAGTGACTCCCGCTCAAGAGGCATGCAGATACGGTGAGCTTTCTCACAAACTTTGAGCGCTGGTCTGTTCGTGTGCTTGTGTGTGTGTGTGCGTTGAGGAGATGTACCGTCAAAGGACTTGTGTGTGCGCTTTGCTCTTATTTTCTGTGTGATGAGAATCCATCACGACGGTAGCATGCTTTAGAGTATCGTATGAATGGATGCATTCTTTTCATGTGTGTGTGTGAAAGAGAGCCTATGCATGTGTGTACATGGGGAGGTCTCTGTTGTGTTTCAGCTGTGTGTCGACTAATGTTATGATAAGATTTATGTTAGAGATATATACATATATATGTTTTGGTTGAGAACAGGGGTTTTAGTTTTTTGTAAGGAAATATGTTAGTTAAGGTTAAAACCTTATGAGTCTCTATTAGAGAGAACATTTAATACTTGTTAACTATATATGAGCCACCGGGAGGACCTTTGATTCTATAGAAGAGAATGTTTAATACTTGTTAAAAAACTATGAGCCACCAGGAGGACATTTGATTCTATAGAAGAGAACGTTTAATACTTGTTAACTATATATGAGCCCCTGGGAGGACGTTACGGTTAAAACCTTATATGAGTCGCTATAGAAGAGAACGTTTAATAATTGTTAAAAAACTATGAGCCCCTGGGAGGACGATTATTGGTAATGGATAAGAAAATAACTATAAATCTGCAGATGAGAATAAGTGAAGATAAGAAACTTCGAAGTAGGATTTGTGTTCTATGTTCTGTGTTGGTTTGTGAGTTTTGTTAAGTGTTACTGTTTGTCTGTGTTGGAAATAACAGAGGGACAGCTGGTCTGTCTGTTTTCTGTTGTTTAGCTTGGAGAGAGCTGCTTGGGAGAGCTCCTTTCACTCTGAAATCGCATTGGTGAATGAGCTACGCATGCGTGGGATTTTATGAGTTTAGAGTTACGTAGAGCAAATATGCCACTCCCCTGCCTGCACTGAGCTGCTGTGACATGCAGACAGAGAAGAAAGGGGGAGACTTACACACGAATAAAGTATTCTGTTTGTTAAATCGGCTGTTGCTTAACTATGAAACTATTTGATTGAGATCTATTGAATTTATAAATGAGAAGATGTTGTCGGATTAAAAATATATAGCCAGTGGTGCGCGTCACCAGCCCGGCCCGGCCTGTTCCTGCCCCTCGCACCAAACCAGTGGTGCGCGTCGCCAGCCCGGCCCGGTCTGTTCCTGTCCCTCGCACCAAGCCAGTGGTGCGCGTCGCCAGCCCGGTCCGGCCTGTTCCTGTCCCTCGCACCAAGCCAGTGGTGCGCGTCGCCAGCCCGGTCCGGCCTGTTCCTGTCCCTCGCACCAAGCCAGTGGTGCGCGTCGCCAGCCCGGTCCGGCCTGTTCCTGTCCCTCGCACCAAGCCAGTGGTGCGCGTCGTCAGCCCGGTCCGGCCTGTTCCTGTCCCTCGCACCAAGCCAGTGGTGCACGTCGCCAGCCCGGCCCGGCCTGTTCCTGTCCCTCGCACCAAGCCAGTGGTGCGCGTCGCCAGCCCGGTCCGGCCTGTTCCTGTCCCTCGCACCAAGCCAGTGGTGCGCGTCGCCAGCCCGGCCCGGCCTGTTCCTGCCCCTCGCACCAAGCCAGTGGTGCACGTCGCCAGCCCGGCCCGGCCTGTTCCTGCTCCCCGCACCAGGCCAGTAGTGCGCGTCGCCAGTCCGGTACGGCCCGTTCCTGCTCCCCGCACCAAGCCAGTGGTGCGCATCGTCAGCCCGGTCCGGCCCGTTCCTGCTCCCCGCACCAAGCCAGAGGTGCGTGTGTCCAGTCCGGCACGGCCCGTGCCTGCTCCACTCCGGAGCCAGAGCAATCCGCTCCACCGGGGTCCAGTCCAGCTCCGATCAGCGGCTCCACTCCGGAGCTAGAGCAGTTCGCTCCACCGTCATCAGGTCCAGCTCCAGTCAGCGGTTCCAGTCCAGACCCAGACGTCAGCCCCTCTACAGGTTCGGGGTCTCCCACACCAGGGTCCAGACAGGGCTTGGTACGTCGTGGGAGGAAGGAGAGGGGAAGCAGCGCGCCGAGGTCCAGACCAGACCAGGGGCGCAACAGGGAGGTGGAGAGTAAGTGGTGGTTACGCCCGGAGCCGGATCCGCCTCCGAGGCGGAATGCCCACCCGGCCCCTACCCTGTTATGTTTATGTGGCGCGGTCAGAGTCCGCACCTTTGGGGGGGGGTACTGTCACGCCCTGACTCAAGGGACGTTTATTTGTTGAGTCAGGATGTGTATATTCCGTGTTGTGTTTGTTCATTGTTATAGAATCTATTATGTGTAGATCTATGTTGGCCGGGGTGGTTCCCAATCAGAGGCAGCTGTAGCTCGTTGTCTCTTATTGGGGACCATACTTAGGCAGCCTTTTCGCACGAGTTAGTTGTGGGATCTTGTTCCGTGTAAGGTATGTTGTTTGTGTGCTACCTTGGACTTCACGTATCGTTTGTTTATTGTTTTGTCGTTGTGTTTATACGTTAATAAACATGTATGCATATCACGCTGCGCCTTGGTCCGTCCCGTTCGTCAACGATCGTGACAACCAGCCACAACTAGTGGTACAAGTTGTTTCATATTCATAGCCAGTTTCTGGACAGACACAGAATTGGAGAGGAAGAGGACGAGAAGGCTTAGGAAGAGGAAGAGGAGGAAGATTTAAGCCATACTTCCAGCAATCTTCAGAAGTGTGTTATAATTATGGACAGGTTGGTCACTTTGCCCGTGAGTGTAATGGGCCAAGAGGAAACACCAGAGGGAATTTCAGAGGAAGATACAGGGGCCAGTCAAGATCATCTGGAGGACCGGTGAACCCTTATAGGGGCCCGGAGCAAGGATTCTAGGGGTGCCCAGAAGATCCGAAAGGAGGGTGTCAGCTGGTAGCATCAGGACCGGAAAAAGATCCAACAATTGAGGTGAAAGTAAACAACCGACCATTGGAAGTGATGGCGGATAGCGGAGCTGCTTTTACCTATGTTCGGCCTGAAGATGCTACACATCTCCCTATGTCCAATCAACTAATTAGGACAATCGGATTTGAGGGAGTGAAACAGCTGATTCCTCTTACGGAACCAATTGAGCTCTGCTATGAAAATCAGAAAATCAAAATACCCATACTGGTATCGGAACATACACCTATCGCATTGTTGGGAAGAGATGCATTGTGTAAATTGAACTGTACAATAAAATGTACACCAGACAGTTGTCTGGTAGAAGTGCCAAAGGAAAAGGTTTACCAATTGTTGATGACGACAGAGATGGATTCTTCTTCAGTATTTTGGATTGGAAATCTCAGTGAAGATTTTTTGAAGCAGGCTAAGATATGGGAGAAATTCATTGTGGCAAACATGCCAGATGTGAGGCTTCCGGAATATCCATTTCATTGTATGCTCAAGTATTTCAAGAATGCTGCCCAATCGAACTCAGAGGAATGGTTGAGTCATCAACCAAAGAAAGTTCAACTCAGCTCATGTTGCATAATTTTAGGACCACAAGGAGCAGCTATGAAGATAAACACAGACGATTATCTGGATAAAGAATTTGAGATTGAGAAGAGTGTGCCACATGTGACCATGTTGGTTTCTGAAGGCTATGAGCAGAAGCAAATAGGAGAAATGATGACAGAAGCAGAGAAAGCTGTTTTCGTACCGATGAAAGAGAATTTGGCGATTTGGAGGAGTGAAGATCAGCGATTTCTCAAAATCATGATTTCGGCTCAAGGACAAGGAGAGCCACAAGCTGTACGGATGACACATGAATCTATTTGCAGTGCGAAGATGGATTCAGACCCTATGAAAGAGGAGATGTTGCAACAAGTTCCAGAATGTTTGTGGTCTCAACACAGTACTGATATTGGACTTGTGAAATCAGCCCAATTGAGATGAAAGTTGAACTTCGACCAGGAGCCAGACCTCCTTGGAATAATCAGTATCCATTGAAAGATGAAGCAATCCAAGGGATCTAACCACAAATTGAAGGACTTTCGAAAGCAGGTGTTTTAAAGACAATTTTTTTTAAATCCTCAGAGTAACATGCCTTTGTTGCCTTTGGAGAAACCATGAGGGGTTGATAGTAGCGCCTCTAGACCTATTAGGTCTGATGATTTAGGAAGCACATGGGTTAGCTAATGTTGCAAGGGGGGAGGTTAGGAGAAAGATCACAAAGGAGTATGGTTTTTGGGCACCATATTTGCTTTAACAGGTTGACTATGTCATAGGCAGGTGCACAATCTGTCTGAAAAATAATGTTTGCAGGGGTGTGACTGTTATTCCTGGTTACATTCCTACACCAAGAGGTGCATAAGATGTCCAAATAAGCTAAAAGATGCTCAGTCGGTTGCTAAGTTTTTGTGTAAAGAAGTCATAAGCAGGTGGGGATTTCCCGATTTAATATCCTCAGAAAATGGGAAAGAGTTTTGTGGATAAATCAGTGAAATGGTTTTTGAAAAAATTGGGGAAAAAAGACAGACAAAAATGTTATGAAAACTAGGGTTGAAGTAACTCTAGGACATTTTCAATATCTGATTGTGTGATAATTTTCGCATGTCTTTACATATTATTGTGATATTTAGTATTTTCTTATGAATCAAAGGGGGGAAATGGAATGTGATTCATCTTATATATCATTTTATATATAATTTTTATATTATTGTTGATATTGATGTTTTAATGTGCATGTGTTGTTTTGCAAAAGATACTGGTTGGTGTTTTCTTTTCTTCCAGAAGTATATGGGGATGTGTAGAGTGGGATTCAAATACTCAAACATGGACAATATGAATGGACTGGAGGAAGCAGAACAAGGAAGGTGTGGAAATGTTCAGATTCCATCATCGACGTTACATTGAAAGTCGACACTGAGGAGGAGCTGCAGTGTAGTGGACTACATTCCAGTGTTATATTCTTTCTGTATACATTTTTTGAAGAATGATGTTTTCTGTTGTTGGATGCATGTGGGGACCTCAGATGTTTTTGTTTATTTCGTTGAAGCTTAGGGATATTGGGTCTAGGCAGGGACAGAGAGAATCCACAGGAGGGTCCGATGGGTCGACCAGCCTGAATGTGGACATTTTTGATTGTATTTTGTTTTCTGAGGTTTTCATGTGTATTCAATTGCATCATAGCTTAAAATGCATTGATAAAGATTTATAAATTGATCTGGAGTACTTAGGTGGTCGCCTGGGGCAGAGGGGCCGTGAGAGAATTTTCCTGTCTTGATTGATTGATGGATATTTGGAATGAAAGCTGCCAGACAGGTTTTTCGCTCTTACACTCCATAACAATGTATTTACACTCCATAACAATTTATTTACACTCCATACAAAAATGTGTCTATATAAAAATGTGTTTACTCTCCATAAATGTTGGTTTATTGCTAAAGTTACTCTAGAACAAAAATTGTTATTTGTCATAATCCTATTCTTTTTGTTTTCGAGACTTAATTAGTCTCGAAGGGGGGAAATATAGTATCTAAAAGTCTATGATTTTGCTGACATTTGCAAATGGTGTAATAGATGAACTTTACTCTGCTTTGCTGAAACATCTGGAAAGCATTACTACATAGGCTTCTTGGAATAGAGGACATTTGCAGATATGGGGAGGCCAGGGATTGGTCTATCAAAAACCACCCATCTTATGTTACATAGGATATAAATACCATGTTTTAAACAAAGGACAGAGAGAGGAACAACATATTAGATATTGGGTCAGTTGTTCTCCGGACTTCTGCAGGAGTCTGTAAATTGATACTGTGATCTTTGATGTAATAAACCATTATAATCAAGGACAGTGTCAGCGGATTTCTTGTCATCACAGCATAATCAGCATCGTTGTCTCAGACACTACACTCTCTCTCTTTCGCTCCCTCTGTATCTTTTTCTCTCTCTCTCTCGCTCTCTCACTCTCCCTCTCCCTCTCTCTCTCTCTCTCTCTCTCTCTCTCTCTCTCTCTCTCTCTCTCTCTCTCTCTCTCTCTCTCTCTCTCTCTCTCTCTCTCTCTCTCTCGCTCACTCGCTCGCTCTCTCTTTCAATTCAATTCAAAGGACTTTATTGGCATGGCCAAAGCAAGTGAAATAAACAATAAACAAAAGTGAGAAGACACAAAACAACATAAACAAAAAACAATTAGAAATGAACAGTAAACATTGCACTCACAAAGGTTTCAAAAAGATAAAGACATTTCAAGTGTTATATTATCAGCTATGTACAGTGTTTGAGCAATGTGCAAATAGTTATAGTACGAATAGTAGGGGAAGATAGATAAACAGATAAATATTGTTGGTATTTGCAATGTTGTTTGTGCTGCACCTGTTGCCCTTTTCTCATGGCAAAGGCCACAAATGTTGCTGCTGTGATTGCACCTAACAGATATGGGAGTTTATCAATGTTTGATTTGTTTTAAAAATCTGTGTGTGTCTGTGTAATCTGAGGGAAATAGTGTCTCTAATATGGTCATACTTTTGGCAGGAGGTTAGGAAGTGAAGCTCAGTTTCCACCACCTTTTGTGGGCAATGTACACATAACCTGTCTTCTCTTGAGAGACAGGTCTGCCTATGGCGGCCTCTCTCAATAGTAAGGCTATGCTCACTGATTCTGTACATAGTCAAGAATGGTCAGGTATTCTGGGCCAGATAGCATTTCAATTTGCTCTGTTTTTTTTTCATTCTTTCCAGTGTGTCAAATAGTTATCTTTTTGCTGTCTCATAATTTGGTTAGGTCTATTTGTGTTGCTGTCCAGTACCTGCTGGCTGAGAGGACTCTTCTCTAGGTTTATCTCTCTATATGTCAGGGCTTTGTGGTGGAATGTGTGGGCATCTCTTCCTTCTAGGTGGTTTTAGAATTTAACAGATATTTTCTGGATTTCGATAACTGGCGGGTACAGTCCTAATTCTGTTCTGTATGCATTGTTTGGTGTTTGGCGTTGCACACAAAGTATATTTTTGCAGAATTATGCATGCAGAGTCTCAATTGGGTGTTTGTCCCTTTTTGTGAATTATTGGTTGGTGAGTGGACCCCTGACCTCACAACCATAGAGGGAAATGAGTTCTATAACTGATTGAAGTATTTTTAGTCAGATCCTAATTGGGATGTCAAGTTTTATGTTCCTTTTACTGGCATAGAAGGCCCTTCTTGCCTTGTCGCTAACCTGACAGAGCTTGAGAGGATCTGCAGAGAAGAATGGGAGAAACTCCCCAAATACAGGTGTGCCAAGCTTGTAGCGTCATACCCAAGAAGACTCAATGCTGTAATCGCTGCCAAAGGTGCTTCAACAAGGTACTGAGTAAAGGGTCTGAATACTTATGTAAATGTTATATTTCAGTTTTTTTTTAAATATAAATTAGCAAAAATCTATAAAAACCTGTTTTTGCTTTGTCATTATGGGGTATTGTGTGTAGATTGATGAAGGATTTTTTTTTTTTTAAATAAATTGTAGAATAAGGCTATAACGTAACAAAATGTGGAAAAAGTCAAGGGGGTCTGAATACTTTCCGAAGGCACTGTATCTAGGGTTTGGCCGGGGTTGGTTTGGGGGGGTGTCGACTGGTTGTGTTAGAGGTGGGGGGTGGCTGGTGGTGCTGTGGTATGTATGTAGGTCCTCTGGGTGCAGGTCCTCTGGGTACAGGTCCTCTGGGTTCAGGTCCGGGGGGGAATCTTACAGGTCTGGGAGGGTGTCTCGCTGGTCTGGGCGAGGTGCTCATCGCTCTGTTGCTTATGTGTGAGGTGCTGGGGCTTGAGGGCAATGTCTTTCAGGGTTCTGGCAAAGGTGGGGACCGTGGCCTTGTTGAGGTGTACCTGGTCGTAGAGGCTGTCCAAATCCAGGGTGCGGTGATGGGCCAGGTAAACATTGGGTTTTGAAGCACAGTCACAGGAAATTCACCCGCTGTGGGGTGGCATGGTGAACGTGGTAGGAGGGTGGAGATGACCAGTCGTGTGTTAGGGAAAGTGAAATAAGCTTTTTCAATCACTCCCTTGAGTGCTGTGGCCACCCTCTGTATCGCTCTCTCTCTCTCTCTCTCTCTCTCTCTCTCTCTCTCTCTCTCTCTCTCTCTCTCTGTCTCTCTCTCTCTCTCTCTCTCTCTCTCTCTCTCTCTCTCTCTCTCTCTCTCTCGCTTTCTCTTTCTCCCAGTCTCCCCCACTCTCTCTGATGAAAGTCACAGTGACTTTGACAGCCAGGGGCTTGGAGACTATCCTAATTTAATTGAATTCATTTGATTTATTACCGTAATAAGCTTGACCAAGTATTGAACTCTGTGGTGTTTGTGTGTTCATCAGGGAGGAAATGTGTTTGTCCACATCATATCTGCTGTGTGCATGTGTGTGTGCATACTATATGTGTGTGTACATGTGTGTGTGTCCCTCCTCTCAGCACAACAGTCCCTCCCCACGGTATGACAGAGATCTGTTTTATCAAAAGTTAATTTGGCTCTGTACTGAACCCAGTGCAGCGTAAACACACACACACACACACAGCCGCTGTGCTATGAACTGAAGCAGACAGCCATTTCATGATTAACAACACAGGCTATGGAGGTCGGGCGATTGTGAGAGTAAGGAAATCTGAAACTCTCCTTTCATAGTGTCAGACCTTATCATACTGACCGTATCATATTGACTTTATCATACTGACCTTATCATAGTGACCTTATCATAATAACCTTATCATATATTTTAGTCAGTTAGCAGACGCTCTTATCCAGATCATACTTATCAAGATCATACTGATCTTATCATACTGACCGTATCATATTGACTTTATCATACTGACCTTATCATACTGATCTTATCATACTGACCGTATCATATTGACGTTATCATACTGACCTTATCATAGTGACCTTATCATAATGACCTTATCATACATTTTAGTCATTTAGCAGACGCTCTTATCCAGATCATACTTATCAAGATCATACTGATCTTATCATACTGACCGTATCATATTGACTTTATCATACTAACTTTATCATACTGACCTTATCATACTGACCTTATCATACTGATCTTATCATACTGACCTTATCATACGGATCTTATCATACTGATCTTATCATACTGACCGTATCATATTGACTTTATCAAACTGACTTTATCATACTAACTTTATCATACCGATCTTATCATACTGACCGTATCATACTGACCTTATCATACTGACCTTATCATACTGATCTTATCATACTGACCTTATCATACGGATCTTATCATACTGATCTTATCATACTGACCGTATCATATTGACTTTATCAAACTGACTTTATCATACTGATCTTATCATGCGGATCTTATCATACTGACCGTATCATACTGACCTTATCATACGGATCTTATCATACTGATCTTATCATACTGACCGTATCATATTGACTTTATCAAATTGACTTTATCATACTAACTTTATCATACCGATCTTATCATACTGACCTTATCATACTGATCTTATCATACGGATATTATCATACTGACCTTATCATACTGACCTTATAATACAGCCATATCCACTGGCACATACCCTGTCTAGTTATAACTACATCCCTATCCACACACCCTGTCTGGTTCTAACTACATCCCTATCCACACACCCTGTCTGGTTCTAACTACAGCCCTATCCACACCCTGTCTGGTTCTAGCTACAGCCCTATCCACACCCTGTCTAGTTCTAACTTCAGCCCTATCCACACCCTGTCTCGTTCTAACTTCAGCCCTATCCACACCCTGTCTCGTTCTAACTACAGCCCTATCCACACCCTGTCTCGTTCTAACTACAGACATATCCACACCCTGTCTGGTTCTACCTACAGTCCTATCCACACCCTGTCTCGTTCTACCTACAGCCCTATCCACACCCTGTCTTATTCTAACTACAGCCCTATCCACACCCTGGCTGGTTCTAACTACAGCCCTATCTATACCATGTCTTGTTCTAACTACAGCCCTATTGACACCCTGTCTAGTTCTAACTACAGCCCTATCCACACCCTGTCTGGTTCTAACTACAGCCCTGTCAACACACCCTGTCTGGTTCTAACTACAGCCCTATCCACATCCTGTCTAGTTCTAACTAAAGCCATATCCACACCCTGTCTGTTTCCTACTACAGCCCTATCCAAACACCCTATCTAGTTCTAACTACAGCCCTATCCACACACCCTGTCTAGTTCTAACTACAGCCCTATCCAAACACCCTGTGTAGTTCTAACTATAGCCATATCCACAAACCCTGTCTCATTCTAACTACAGCCCTATCCACATCCTGTCTGGTTCCAACTACAGCCCTATCCACACCCTGTCTGGTTCTAACTACAGCCCTATCTACACCCTGTCGAGTTCTAACTACATCCCTATCCACACCCTGTCTGGTTCTACCTACAGCCCTATCCACACCCTGGCTGGTTCTAACTACAGCCCTATCCACACCCTGTCTCATTCTAACTACAGCCCTATCCACACCCTGTCTAGATCTAACTACAGCCCTATCCACACCCTGGCTGGTTCTAACTACAGCCCTATCTACACCCTGTCTAGTTCTAACTACAGCCCTATCCACACCCTGTCTCGTTCTAACTACAGACATATCCACACCCTGTCTGGTTCTAACTACAGCCCTATCCACACCCCTGTCTCATTCTAACTACAGCCCTATCCACACCCTGTCTCGTTCTAACTACAGCCCTATCCACACCCTGTCTAGTTCTAACTACAGCCCTATCCACACCCTGTCTGGTTCTAACTACAGCCCTATCTACACCCTGTCTAGTTCTAACTACAGCCCTATCCACACCCTTTCTAGTTCTAACTACAACCCTATCCACACCCTGTCTAATTCTAACTATAGCCCTATCCAAACACCCTGTCTAGTTCTAACTACAGCCCTATCCACACCCTGTCTAGTTCTAACTACAGCCCTATCCACACCCTGTCTAGTTCTAACTACAGCCCTATCCACACCGGTGTCTGGTTCTAACTCACAGCCCTATCTACACCCTGTCTAGTTCTAACTACAGCCCTATCCACACCCTGTCTGGTTCTAACTACAGCCCTATCCACACCCTGTCTCATTCTAACTACAGCCCTATCCACACCCTGGCTGGTTCTAACTACAGCCCTATCTACACCCTGTCTAGTTCTAACTACAGCCCTATCTACACCCTTGCTAGTTCTAACTACAGCCCTATCCACACCCTGTCTGGTTCTACCTACAGCCCTATCCACACCCTGGCTGGTTCTAACTACAGCCCTATCCACACCCTGTCTAGTTCTAACTACAGCCCTATCTACACCCTGTCTAGTTCTAACTACAGCCCTATCCACACCCTGTCTAGTTCTAACTACAGCCCTATCCAAACACCCTGTCTAGTTCTAACTACAACCCTATCCACACCCTGTCTAGTTCTAACTATAGCCCTATCCAAACACCCTGTCTAGTTCTAACTACAGCCCTATCCACACCCTGTCTAGTTCTAACTACAGCCCTATCCACACCCTGTCTAGTTCTAAATACAGCCCTATCCACACCCTGTCTGGTTCTAACTACAGCCCTATTGACACCCTGTCTAGTTCTAACTACAGCCCTATCTACACCCTGTCTAGTTCTAACTACAGCCCTATCTACACCCTTGCTGGTTCTAACTATAGCCCTATCCACACCCTGTCTGGTTCTACCTACAGCCCTATCCACACCCTGGCTGGTTCTAACTACAGCCCTATCCACACCCTGTCTAGTTCTAACTACAGCCCTATCTACACCCTGTCTAGTTCTAACTACAGCCCTATCCACACCCTGTCTAGTTCTAACTACAGCCCTATCCAATCACCCTGTCTAGTTCTAACTACAACCCTATCCACACCCTGTCTAGTTCTAACTATAGCCCTATCCAAACACCCTGTCTAGTTCTAACTACAGCCCTATCCACACCCTGTCTAGTTCTAACTACAGCCCTATCCACACCCTGTCTAGTTCTAAATACAGCCCTATCCACACCCTGTCTGGTTCTAACTACAGCCCTATTGACACCCTGTCTAGTTCTAACTACAGCCCTATCTACACCCTGTCTAGTTCTAACTACAGCCCTATCTACACCCTGTCTAGTTCTAACTACAGCCCTATCCACACCCTGTCTAGTTCTAACTACAGCCCTATCCACACCCTGTCTAGTTCTAACTATAGCCATATCCACACCCTGTCTAGCTCTAACTAGAGCCCTATCCAAACACCCTGTCTAGTTCTAACTACAGCCCTATCCACACCCTGTCTGGTTCTAACTACAGCCCTATCTACACCCTGTCTAGTTCTAACTACAGCCCTATCCACACCCTGGCTGGTTCTAACTACAGCCCTATCTACACCCTGTCTAGTTCTAACTACAGCCCTATCCACACCCTGTCTCGTTCTAACTACAGACATATCCACACCCTGTCTGGTTCTAACTACAGCCCTATCCACACCCTGTCTCATTCTAACTACAGCCCTATCCACACCCTGTCTGGTTCTAACTACAGCCCTATCTACACCCTGTCTAGTTCTAACTACAGCCCTATCCACACCCTGTCTGGTTCTAACTACAGCCCTATCTACACCCTGTCTAGTTCTAACTACAGCCCTATCCACACCCTTTCTAGTTCTAACTACAACCCTATCCACACCCTGTCTAATTCTAACTATAGCCCTATCCAAACACCCTGTCTAGTTCTAACTACAGCCCTATCCACACCCTGTCTAGTTCTAACTACAGCCCTATCCACACCCTGTCTAGTTCTAACTACAGCCCTATCCACACCGTGTCTGGTTCTAACTACAGCCCTATCTACACCCTGTCTAGTTCTAACTACAGCCCTATCCACACCCTGTCTGGTTCTAACTACAGCCCTATCCACACCCTGTCTCATTCTAACTACAGCCCTATCCACACCCTGGCTGGTTCTAACTACAGCCCTATCTACACCCTGTCTAGTTCTAACTACAGCCCTATCTACACCCTTGCTAGTTCTAACTACAGCCCTATCCACACCCTGTCTGGTTCTACCTACAGCCCTATCCACACCCTGGCTGGTTCTAACTACAGCCCTATCCACACCCTGTCTAGTTCTAACTACAGCCCTATCTACACCCTGTCTAGTTCTAACTACAGCCCCTATCCACACCCTGTCTAGTTCTAACTACAGCCCTATCCAAACACCCTGTCTAGTTCTAACTACAACCCTATCCACACCCTGTCTAGTTCTAACTATAGCCCTATCCAAACACCCTGTCTAGTTCTAACTACAGCCCTATCCACACCCTGTCTAGTTCTAACTACAGCCCTATCCACACCCTGTCTAGTTCTAAATACAGCCCTATCCACACCCCTGTCTGGTTCTAACTACAGCCCTATTGACACCCTGTCTAGTTCTAACTACAGCCCTATCTACACCCTGTCTAGTTCTAACTACAGCCCTATCTACACCCTTGCTGGTTCTAACTATAGCCCTATCCACACCCTGTCTGGTTCTACCTACAGCCCTATCCACACCCTGGCTGGTTCTAACTACAGCCCTATCCACACCCTGTCTAGTTCTAACTACAGCCCTATCTACACCCCTGTCTAGTTCTAACTACAGCCCTATCCACACCCTGTCTAGTTCTAACTACAGCCCTATCCAATCACCCTGTCTAGTTCTAACTACAACCCTATCCACACCCTGTCTAGTTCTAACTATAGCCCTATCCAAACACCCTGTCTAGTTCTAACTACAGCCCTATCCACACCCTGTCTAGTTCTAACTACAGCCCTATCCACACCCTGTCTAGTTCTAAATACAGCCCTATCCACACCCTGTCTGGTTCTAACTACAGCCCTATTGACACCCTGTCTAGTTCTAACTACAGCCCTATCTACACCCTGTCTAGTTCTAACTACAGCCCTATCTACACCCTGTCTAGTTCTAACTACAGCCCTATCCACACCCTGTCTAGTTCTAACTACAGCCCTATCCACACCCTGTCTAGTTCTAACTATAGCCATATCCACACCCTGTCTAGCTCTAACTAGAGCCCTATCCAAACACCCTGTCTAGTTCTAACTACAGCCCTATCCACACCCTGTCTGGTTCTAACTACAGCCCTATCTACACCCTGTCTAGTTCTAACTACAGCCCTATCCACACCCTGTCTGGTTCTAACTACAGCCCTATCTACACCCTGTCTAGTTCTAACTACAGCCCTATCCACACCCTGGCTGGTTCTAACTACAGCCCTATCTACACCCTGTCTAGTTCTAACTACAGCCCTATCTACACCCTTGCTGGTTCTACCTACAGCCCTATCCACACCCTGGCTGGTTCTAACTACAGCCCTATCCACACCCTGTCTCATTCTAACTACAGCCCTATCCACACCCTGTCATGTTCTAACTACAGCCCTATCCACACCCTGTCTAGTTCTAACTACAGCCCTATCCAAACACCCTTTCTAGTTCTAACTACAACCCTATCCACACCCTGTCTAGTTCTAACTATAGCCCTATCCAAACACCCTGTCTAGTTCTAACTACAGCCCTATCCACACCCTGGCTGGTTCTAACTACAGCCCTATCCACACCCTGTCTAGTTCTAACTACAGCCCTGTCTACACCCTGTCTAGTTCTAACTACAGCCCTATCCACACCCTGTCTAGTTCTAACTACAGCCCTATCCAAACACCCTGTCTAGTTCTAACTACAACCCTATCCACACCCTGTCTAGTTCTAACTATAGCCCTATCCAAACACCCTGTCTAGTTCTAACTACAGCCCTATCCACACCCTGTCTAGTTCTAACTACAGCCCTATCCACACCCTGTCTAGTTCTAAATACAGCCCTATCCACACCCTGTCTGGTTCTAACTACAGCCCTATCCACACCCTGGCTGGTTCTAACTACAGCCCTATCTACACCCTGTCTAGTTCTAACTACAGCCCTATCTACACTCTTGCTAGTTCTAACTACAGCCCTATCCACACCCTGTCTGGTTCTACCTACAGCCCTATCCACACCCTGGCTGGTTCTAACTACAGCCCTATCCACACCCTGTCTAGTTCTAACTACAGCCCTATCTACACCCTGTCTAGTTCTAACTACAGCCCTATCCACACCCTGTCTAGTTCTAACTACAGCCCTATCCAAACACCCTGTCTAGTTCTAACTACAACCCTATCCACACCCTGTCTAGTTCTAACTATAGCCCTATCCAAACACCCTGTCTAGTTCTAACTACAGCCCTATCCACACCCTGTCTAGTTCTAACTACAGCCCTATCCACACCCTGTCTAGTTCTAAATACAGCCCTATCCACACCCTGTCTGGTTCTAACTACAGCCCTATTGACACCCTGTCTAGTTCTAACTACAGCCCTATCTACACCCTGTCTAGTTCTAACTACAGCCCTATCTACACCCTTGCTGGTTCCAACTATAGCCCTATCCACACCCTGTCTGGTTCTACCTACAGCCCTATCCACACCCTGGCTGGTTCTAACTACAGCCCTATCCACACCCTGTCTAGTTCTAACTACAGCCCTATCTACACCCTGTCTAGTTCTAACTACAGCCCTATCCACACCCTGTCTAGTTCTAACTACAGCCCTATCCAAACACCCTGTCTAGTTCTAACTACAACCCTATCCACACCCTGTCTAGTTCTAACTATAGCCCTATCCAAACACCCTGTCTAGTTCTAACTACAGCCCTATCCACACCCTGTCTAGTTCTAACTACAGCCCTATCCACACCCTGTCTAGTTCTAAATACAGCCCTATCCACACCCTGTCTGGTTCTAACTACAGCCCTATTGACACCCTGTCTAGTTCTAACTACAGCCCTATCTACACCCTGTCTAGTTCTAACTACAGCCCTATCTACACCCTGTCTAGTTCTAACTACAGCCCTATCCACACCCTGTCTAGTTCTAACTACAGCCCTATCCACACCCTGTCTAGTTCTAACTATAGCCATATCCACACCCTGTCTAGCTCTAACTAGAGCCCTATCCAAACACCCTGTCTAGTTCTAACTACAGCCCTATCCACACCCTGTCTGGTTCTAACTACAGCCCTATCTACACCCTGTCTAGTTCTAACTACAGCCCTATCCACACCCTGTCTGGTTCTAACTACAGCCCTATCTACACCCTGTCTAGTTCTAACTACAGCCCCTATCCACACCCTGGCTGGTTCTAACTACAGCCCTATCTACACCCTGTCTAGTTCTAACTACAGCCCTATCTACACCCTTGCTGGTTCTACCTACAGCCCTATCCACACCCTGGCTGGTTCTAACTACAGACCTATCCACACCCTGTCTCATTCTAACTACAGCCCTATCCACACCCTGTCATGTTCTAACTACAGCCCTATCCACACCCTGTCTAGTTCTAACTACAGCCCTATCCAAACACCCTTTCTAGTTCTAACTACAACCCTATCCACACCCTGTCTAGTTCTAACTATAGCCCTATCCAAACACCCTGTCTAGTTCTAACTACAGCCCTATCCACACCCTGGCTGGTTCTAACTACAGCCCTATCCACACCCTGTCTAGTTCTAACTACAGCCCTGTCTACACCCTGTCTAGTTCTAACTACAGCCCTATCCACACCCTGTCTAGTTCTAACTACAGCCCTATCCAAACACCCTGTCTAGTTCTAACTACAACCCTATCCACACCCTGTCTAGTTCTAACTATAGCCCTATCCAAACACCCTGTCTAGTTCTAACTACAGCCCTATCCACACCCTGTCTAGTTCTAACTACAGCCCTATCCACACCCTGTCTAGTTCTAAATACAGCCCTATCCACACCCTGTCTAGTTCTAACTACAGCCCTATCCAAACACCCTGTCTAGTTCTAACTACAACCCTATCCACACCCTGTCTAGTTCTAACTATAGCCCTATCCAAACACCCTGTCTAGTTCTAACTACAGCCCTATCCACACCCTGTCTAGTTCTAACTACAGCCCTATCCACACCCTGTCTAGTTCTAAATACAGCCCTATCCACACCCTGTCTGGTTCTAACTACAGCCCTATTGACACCCTGTCTAGTTCTAACTACAGCCCTATCTACACCCTGTCTAGTTCTAACTACAGCCCTATCTACACCCTGTCTAGTTCTAACTACAGCCCTATCCACACCCTGTCTAGTTCTAACTACAGCCCTATCCACACCCTGTCTAGTTCTAACTATAGCCATATCCACACCCTGTCTAGCTCTAACTAGAGCCCTATCCAAACACCCTGTCTAGTTCTAACTACAGCCCTATCCACACCCTGTCTGGTTCTAACTACAGCCCTATCTACACCCTGTCTAGTTCTAACTACAGCCCTATCCACACCCTGTCTGGTTCTAACTACAGCCCTATCTACACCCTGTCTAGTTCTAACTACAGCCCTATCCACACCCTGGCTGGTTCTAACTACAGCCCTATCTACACCCTGTCTAGTTCTAACTACAGCCCTATCTACACCCCTTGCTGGTTCTACCTACAGCCCTATCCACACCCTGGCTGGTTCTAACTACAGCCCTATCCACACCCTGTCTCATTCTAACTACAGCCCTATCCACACCCTGTCATGTTCTAACTACAGCCCTATCCACAACCTGTCTAGTTCTAACTACAGCCCTATCCAAACACCCTTTCTAGTTCTAACTACAACCCTATCCACACCCTGTCTAGTTCTAACTATAGCCCTATCCAAACACCCTGTCTAGTTCTAACTACAGCCCTATCCACACCCTGGCTGGTTCTAACTACAGCCCTATCCACACCCTGTCTAGTTCTAACTACAGCCCTGTCTACACCCTGTCTAGTTCTAACTACAGCCCTATCCACACCCTGTCTAGTTCTAACTACAGCCCTATCCAAACACCCTGTCTAGTTCTAACTACAACCCTATCCACACCCTGTCTAGTTCTAACTATAGCCCTATCCAAACACCCTGTCTAGTTCTAACTACAGCCCTATCCACACCCTGTCTAGTTCTAACTACAGCCCTATCCACACCCTGTCTAGTTCTAAATACAGCCCTATCCACACCCTGTCTGGTTCTAACTACAGCCTTATCTACACCCTTGCTGGTTCTAACTATAGCCCTATCCACACCCTGTCTGGTTCTACCTACAGCCCTATCCACACCCTGGCTGGTTCTAACTACAGCCCTATCCACACCCTGTCTAGTTCTAACTACAGCCCTATCTACACCCTGTCTAGTTCTAACTACAGCCCTATCCACACCCTGTCTAGTTCTAACTACAGCCCTATCCAAACACCCTGTCTAGTTCTAACTACAACCCTATCCACACCCTGTCTAGTTCTAACTATAGCCCTATCCAAACACCCTGTCTAGTTCTAACTACAGCCCTATCCACACCCTGTCTAGTTCTAACTACAGCCCTATCCACACCCTGTCTAGTTCTAAATACAGCCCTATCCACACCCTGTCTGGTTCTAACTACAGCCCTATTGACACCCTGTCTAGTTCTAACTACAGCCCTATCTACACCCTGTCTAGTTCTAACTACAGCCCTATCTACACCCTGTCTAGTTCTAACTACAGCCCTATCCACACCCTGTCTAGTTCTAACTACAGCCCTATCCACACCCTGTCTAGTTCTAACTATAGCCATATCCACACCCTGTCTAGCTCTAACTAGAGCCCTATCCAAACACCCTGTCTAGTTCTAACTACAGCCCTATCCACACCCTGTCTGGTTCTAACTACAGCCCTATCTACACCCTGTCTAGTTCTAACTACAGCCCTATCCACACCCTGTCTGGTTCTAACTACAGCCCTATCTACACCCTGTCTAGTTCTAACTACAGCCCTATCCACACCCTGGCTGGTTCTAACTACAGCCCTATATACACCCTGTCTAGTTCTAACTACAGCCCTATCTACACCCCTTGCTGGTTCTACCTACAGCCCTATCCACACCCTGGCTGGTTCTAACTACAGCCCTATCCACACCCTGTCTCATTCTAACTACAGCCCTATCCACACCCTGTCATGTTCTAACTACAGCCCTATCCACACCCTGTCTAGTTCTAACTACAGCCCTATCCAAACACCCTTTCTAGTTCTAACTACAACCCTATCCACACCCTGTCTAGTTCTAACTATAGCCCTATCCAAACACCCTGTCTAGTTCTAACTACAGCCCTATCCACACCCCTGGCTGGTTCTAACTACAGCCCTATCCACACCCTGTCTAGTTCTAACTACAGCCCTGTCTACACCCTGTCTAGTTCTAACTACAGCCCTATCCACACCCTGTCTAGTTCTAACTACAGCCCTATCCAAACACCCTGTCTAGTTCTAACTACAACCCTATCCACACCCTGTCTAGTTCTAACTATAGCCCTATCCAAACACCCTGTCTAGTTCTAACTACAGCCCTATCCACACCCTGTCTAGTTCTAACTACAGCCCTATCCACACCCTGTCTAGTTCTAAATACAGCCCTATCCACACCCTGTCTAGTTCTAACTACAGCCCTATCCAAACACCCTGTCTAGTTCTAACTACAACCCTATCCACACCCTGTCTAGTTCTAACTATAGCCCTATCCAAACACCCTGTCTAGTTCTAACTACAGCCCTATCCACACCCTGTCTAGTTCTAACTACAGCCCTATCCACACCCTGTCTAGTTCTAAATACAGCCCTATCCACACCCTGTCTGGTTCTAACTACAGCCCTATTGACACCCTGTCTAGTTCTAACTACAGCCCTATCTACACCCTGTCTAGTTCTAACTACAGCCCTATCTACACCCTGTCTAGTTCTAACTACAGCCCTATCCACACCCTGTCTAGTTCTAACTACAGCCCTATCCACACCCTGTCTAGTTCTAACTATAGCCATATCCACACCCTGTCTAGCTCTAACTAGAGCCCTATCCAAACACCCTGTCTAGTTCTAACTACAGCCCTATCCACACCCTGTCTGGTTCTAACTACAGCCCTATCTACACCCTGTCTAGTTCTAACTACAGCCCTATCCACACCCTGTCTGGTTCTAACTACAGCCCTATCTACACCCTGTCTAGTTCTAACTACAGCCCTATCCACACCCTGGCTGGTTCTAACTACAGCCCTATCTACACCCTGTCTAGTTCTAACTACAGCCCTATCTACACCCTTGCTGGTTCTACCTACAGCCCTATCCACACCCTGGCTGGTTCTAACTACAGCCCTATCCACACCCTGTCTCATTCTAACTACAGCCCTATCCACACCCTGTCATGTTCTAACTACAGCCCTATCCACACCCTGTCTAGTTCTAACTACAGCCCTATCCAAACACCCTTTCTAGTTCTAACTACAACCCTATCCACACCCTGTCTAGTTCTAACTATAGCCCTATCCAAACACCCTGTCTAGTTCTAACTACAGCCCTATCCACACCCTGGCTGGTTCTAACTACAGCCCTATCCACACCCTGTCTAGTTCTAACTACAGCCCTGTCTACACCCTGTCTAGTTCTAACTACAGCCCTATCCACACCCTGTCTAGTTCTAACTACAGCCCTATCCAAACACCCTGTCTAGTTCTAACTACAACCCTATCCACACCCTGTCTAGTTCTAACTATAGCCCTATCCAAACACCCTGTCTAGTTCTAACTACAGCCCTATCCACACCCTGTCTAGTTCTAACTACAGCCCTATCCACACCCTGTCTAGTTCTAAATACAGCCCTATCCACACCCTGTCTGGTTCTAACTACAGCCTTATCTACACCCTTGCTGGTTCTAACTATAGCCCTATCCACACCCTGTCTGGTTCTACCTACAGCCCTATCCACACCCTGGCTGGTTCTAACTACAGCCCTATCCACACCCTGTCTAGTTCTAACTACAGCCCTATCTACACCCTGTCTAGTTCTATCTACAGCCCTATCCACACCCTGTCTAGTTCTAACTACAGCCCTATCCAAACACCCTGTCTAGTTCTAACTACAACCCTATCCACACCCTGTCTAGTTCTAACTATAGCCCTATCCAAACACCCTGTCTAGTTCTAACTACAGCCCTATCCACACCCTGTCTAGTTCTAACTACAGCCCTATCCACACCCTGTCTAGTTCTAAATACAGCCCTATCCACACCCTGTCTGGTTCTAACTACAGCCCTATTGACACCCTGTCTAGTTCTAACTACAGCCCTATCTACACCCTGTCTAGTTCTAACTACAGCCCTATCTACACCCTGTCTAGTTCTAACTACAGCCCTATCCACACCCTGTCTAGTTCTAACTACAGCCCTATCCACACCCTGTCTAGTTCTAACTATAGCCATATCCACACCCTGTCTAGCTCTAACTAGAGCCCTATCCAAACACCCTGTCTAGTTCTAACTACAGCCCTATCCACACCCTGTCTGGTTCTAACTACAGCCCTATCTACACCCTGTCTAGTTCTAACTACAGCCCTATCCACACCCTGTCTGGTTCTAACTACAGCCCTATCTACACCCTGTCTAGTTCTAACTACAGCCCTATCCACACCCTGGCTGGTTCTAACTACAGCCCTATCTACACCCTGTCTAGTTCTAACTACAGCCCTATCTACACCCTTGCTGGTTCTACCTACAGCCCTATCCACACCCTGGCTGGTTCTAACTACAGCCCTATCCACACCCTGTCTCATTCTAACTACAGCCCTATCCACACCCTGTCATGTTCTAACTACAGCCCTATCCACACCCTGTCTAGTTCTAACTACAGCCCTATCCAAACACCCTTTCTAGTTCTAACTACAACCCTATCCACACCCTGTCTAGTTCTAACTATAGCCCTATCCAAACACCCTGTCTAGTTCTAACTACAGCCCTATCCACACC
The DNA here is from genome assembly GCF_020615455.1 of Coregonus clupeaformis. Lineage (NCBI taxonomy): Eukaryota > Metazoa > Chordata > Actinopteri > Salmoniformes > Salmonidae > Coregonus > Coregonus clupeaformis. Next base: position 34,308,479 of record NC_059196.1, read on the forward strand.
CTGGCTGGTTCTAACTACAGCCCTATCCACACCCTGTCTAGTTCTAACTACAGCCCTGTCTACACCCTGTCTAGTTCTAACTACAGCCCTATCCACACCCTGTCTAGTTCTAACTACAGCCCTATCCAAACACCCTGTCTAGTTCTAACTACAACCCTATCCACACCCTGTCTAGTTCTAACTATAGCCCTATCCAAACACCCTGTCTAGTTCTAACTACAGCCCTATCCACACCCTGTCTAGTTCTAACTACAGCCCTATCCACACCCTGTCTAGTTCTAAATACAGCCCTATCCACACCCTGTCTAGTTCTAACTACAGCCCTATCCAAACACCCTGTCTAGTTCTAACTACAACCCTATCCACACCCTGTCTAGTTCTAACTATAGCCCTATCCAAACACCCTGTCTAGTTCTAACTACAGCCCTATCCACACCCTGTCTAGTTCTAACTACAGCCCTATCCACACCCTGTCTAGTTCTAAATACAGCCCTATCCACACCCTGTCTGGTTCTAACTACAGCCCTATTGACACCCTGTCTAGTTCTAACTACAGCCCTATCTACACCCTGTCTAGTTCTAACTACAGCCCTATCTACACCCTGTCTAGTTCTAACTACAGCCCTATCCACACCCTGTCTAGTTCTAACTACAGCCCTATCCACACCCTGTCTAGTTCTAACTATAGCCATATCCACACCCTGTCTAGCTCTAACTAGAGCCCTATCCAAACACCCTGTCTAGTTCTAACTACAGCCCTATCCACACCCTGTCTGGTTCTAACTACAGCCCTATCTACACCCTGTCTAGTTCTAACTACAGCCCTATCCACACCCTGTCTGGTTCTAACTACAGCCCTATCTACACCCTGTCTAGTTCTAACTACAGCCCTATCCACACCCTGGCTGGTTCTAACTACAGCCCTATCTACACCCTGTCTAGTTCTAACTACAGCCCTATCCACACCCTGTCTGGTTCTAACTACAACCCTATCCACACCCTGTCTAGTTCTAACTACAGCCCTATCCACACCCTGTCTGGTTCTAACTACAGCCCTATCCACACCCTGTCTAGTTCTAACTATAGCCATATCCACACCCTGTCTAGCTCTAACTAGAGCCCTATCCAAACACCCTGTCTAGTTCTAACTACAGCCCTATCCACACCCTGTCTGGTTCTAACTACAGCCCTATCTACACCCTGTCTAGTTCTAACTACAGCCCTATCCACACCCTGTCTGGTTCTAACTACAGCCCTATCTACACCCTGTCTAGTTCTAACTACAGCCCTATCCACACCCTGGCTGGTTCTAACTACAGCCCTATCTACACCCTGTCTAGTTCTAACTACAGCCCTATCTACACCCTTGCTGGTTCTACCTACAGCCCTATCCACACCCTGGCTGGTTCTAACTACAGCCCTATCCACACCCTGTCTCATTCTAACTACAGCCCTATCCACACCCTGTCATGTTCTAACTACAGCCCTATCCACACCCTGTCTAGTTCTAACTACAGCCCTATCCAAACACCCTTTCTAGTTCTAACTACAACCCTATCCACACCCTGTCTAGTTCTAACTATAGCCCTATCCAAACACCCTGTCTAGTTCTAACTACAGCCCTATCCACACCCTGGCTGGTTCTAACTACAGCCCTATCCACACCCTGTCTAGTTCTAACTACAGCCCTGTCTACACCCTGTCTAGTTCTAACTACAGCCCTATCCACACCCTGTCTAGTTCTAACTACAGCCCTATCCAAACACCCTGTCTAGTTCTAACTACAACCCTATCCACACCCTGTCTAGTTCTAACTATAGCCCTATCCAAACACCCTGTCTAGTTCTAACTACAGCCCTATCCACACCCTGTCTAGTTCTAACTACAGCCCTATCCACACCCTGTCTAGTTCTAAATACAGCCCTATCCACACCCTGTCTGGTTCTAACTACAGCCTTATCTACACCCTTGCTGGTTCTAACTATAGCCCTATCCACACCCTGTCTGGTTCTACCTACAGCCCTATCCACACCCTGGCTGGTTCTAACTACAGCCCTATCCACACCCTGTCTAGTTCTAACTACAGCCCTATCTACACCCTGTCTAGTTCTATCTACAGCCCTATCCACACCCTGTCTAGTTCTAACTACAGCCCTATCCAAACACCCTGTCTAGTTCTAACTACAACCCTATCCACACCCTGTCTAGTTCTAACTATAGCCCTATCCAAACACCCTGTCTAGTTCTAACTACAGCCCTATCCACACCCTGTCTAGTTCTAACTACAGCCCTATCCACACCCTGTCTAGTTCTAAATACAGCCCTATCCACACCCTGTCTGGTTCTAACTACAGCCCTATTGACACCCTGTCTAGTTCTAACTACAGCCCTATCTACACCCTGTCTAGTTCTAACTACAGCCCTATCTACACCCTGTCTAGTTCTAACTACAGCCCTATCCACACCCTGTCTAGTTCTAACTACAGCCCTATCCACACCCTGTCTAGTTCTAACTATAGCCATATCCACACCCTGTCTAGCTCTAACTAGAGCCCTATCCAAACACCCTGTCTAGTTCTAACTACAGCCCTATCCACACCCTGTCTGGTTCTAACTACAGCCCTATCTACACCCTGTCTAGTTCTAACTACAGCCCTATCCACACCCTGTCTGGTTCTAACTACAGCCCTATCTACACCCTGTCTAGTTCTAACTACAGCCCTATCCACACCCTGGCTGGTTCTAACTACAGCCCTATCTACACCCTGTCTAGTTCTAACTACAGCCCTATCTACACCCTTGCTGGTTCTACCTACAGCCCTATCCACACCCTGGCTGGTTCTAACTACAGCCCTATCCACACCCTGTCTCATTCTAACTACAGCCCTATCCACACCCTGTCATGTTCTAACTACAGCCCTATCCACACCCTGTCTAGTTCTAACTACAGCCCTATCCAAACACCCTTTCTAGTTCTAACTACAACCCTATCCACACCCTGTCTAGTTCTAACTATAGCCCTATCCAAACACCCTGTCTAGTTCTAACTACAGCCCTATCCACACCCTGGCTGGTTCTAACTACAGCCCTATCCACACCCTGTCTAGTTCTAACTACAGCCCTGTCTACACCCTGTCTAGTTCTAACTACAGCCCTATCCACACCCTGTCTAGTTCTAACTACAGCCCTATCCAAACACCCTGTCTAGTTCTAACTACAACCCTATCCACACCCTGTCTAGTTCTAACTATAGCCCTATCCAAACACCCTGTCTAGTTCTAACTACAGCCCTATCCACACCCTGTCTAGTTCTAACTACAGCCCTATCCACACCCTGTCTAGTTCTAAATACAGCCCTATCCACACCCTGTCTAGTTCTAACTACAGCCCTATCCAAACACCCTGTCTAGTTCTAACTACAACCCTATCCACACCCTGTCTAGTTCTAACTATAGCCCTATCCAAACACCCTGTCTAGTTCTAACTACAGCCCTATCCACACCCTGTCTAGTTCTAACTACAGCCCTATCCACACCCTGTCTAGTTCTAAATACAGCCCTATCCACACCCTGTCTGGTTCTAACTACAGCCCTATTGACACCCTGTCTAGTTCTAACTACAGCCCTATCTACACCCTGTCTAGTTCTAACTACAGCCCTATCTACACCCTGTCTAGTTCTAACTACAGCCCTATCCACACCCTGTCTAGTTCTAACTACAGCCCTATCCACACCCTGTCTAGTTCTAACTATAGCCATATCCACACCCTGTCTAGCTCTAACTAGAGCCCTATCCAAACACCCTGTCTAGTTCTAACTACAGCCCTATCCACACCCTGTCTGGTTCTAACTACAGCCCTATCTACACCCTGTCTAGTTCTAACTACAGCCCTATCCACACCCTGTCTGGTTCTAACTACAGCCCTATCTACACCCTGTCTAGTTCTAACTACAGCCCTATCCACACCCTGGCTGGTTCTAACTACAGCCCTATCTACACCCTGTCTAGTTCTAACTACAGCCCTATCTACACCCTTGCTGGTTCTACCTACAGCCCTATCCACACCCTGGCTGGTTCTAACTACAGCCCTATCCACACCCTGTCTCATTCTAACTACAGCCCTATCCACACCCTGTCATGTTCTAACTACAGCCCTATCCACACCCTGTCTAGTTCTAACTACAGCCCTATCCAAACACCCTTTCTAGTTCTAACTACAACCCTATCCACACCCTGTCTAGTTCTAACTATAGCCCTATCCAAACACCCTGTCTAGTTCTAACTACAGCCCTATCCACACCCTGGCTGGTTCTAACTACAGCCCTATCCACACCCTGTCTAGTTCTAACTACAGCCCTGTCTACACCCTGTCTAGTTCTAACTACAGCCCTATCCACACCCTGTCTAGTTCTAACTACAGCCCTATCCAAACACCCTGTCTAGTTCTAACTACAACCCTATCCACACCCTGTCTAGTTCTAACTATAGCCCTATCCAAACACCCTGTCTAGTTCTAACTACAGCCCTATCCACACCCTGTCTAGTTCTAACTACAGCCCTATCCACACCCTGTCTAGTTCTAAATACAGCCCTATCCACACCCTGTCTGGTTCTAACTACAGCCTTATCTACACCCTTGCTGGTTCTAACTATAGCCCTATCCACACCCTGTCTGGTTCTACCTACAGCCCTATCCACACCCTGGCTGGTTCTAACTACAGCCCTATCCACACCCTGTCTAGTTCTAACTACAGCCCTATCTACACCCTGTCTAGTTCTATCTACAGCCCTATCCACACCCTGTCTAGTTCTAACTACAGCCCTATCCAAACACCCTGTCTAGTTCTAACTACAACCCTATCCACACCCTGTCTAGTTCTAACTATAGCCCTATCCAAACACCCTGTCTAGTTCTAACTACAGCCCTATCCACACCCTGTCTAGTTCTAACTACAGCCCTATCCACACCCTGTCTAGTTCTAAATACAGCCCTATCCACACCCTGTCTGGTTCTAACTACAGCCCTATTGACACCCTGTCTAGTTCTAACTACAGCCCTATCTACACCCTGTCTAGTTCTAACTACAGCCCTATCTACACCCTGTCTAGTTCTAACTACAGCCCTATCCACACCCTGTCTAGTTCTAACTACAGCCCTATCCACACCCTGTCTAGTTCTAACTATAGCCATATCCACACCCTGTCTAGCTCTAACTAGAGCCCTATCCAAACACCCTGTCTAGTTCTAACTACAGCCCTATCCACACCCTGTCTGGTTCTAACTACAGCCCTATCTACACCCTGTCTAGTTCTAACTACAGCCCTATCCACACCCTGTCTGGTTCTAACTACAGCCCTATCTACACCCTGTCTAGTTCTAACTACAGCCCTATCCACACCCTGGCTGGTTCTAACTACAGCCCTATCTACACCCTGTCTAGTTCTAACTACAGCCCTATCTACACCCTTGCTGGTTCTACCTACAGCCCTATCCACACCCTGGCTGGTTCTAACTACAGCCCTATCCACACCCTGTCTCATTCTAACTACAGCCCTATCCACACCCTGTCATGTTCTAACTACAGCCCTATCCACACCCTGTCTAGTTCTAACTACAGCCCTATCCAAACACCCTTTCTAGTTCTAACTACAACCCTATCCACACCCTGTCTAGTTCTAACTATAGCCCTATCCAAACACCCTGTCTAGTTCTAACTACAGCCCTATCCACACCCTGGCTGGTTCTAACTACAGCCCTATCCACACCCTGTCTAGTTCTAACTACAGCCCTGTCTACACCCTGTCTAGTTCTAACTACAGCCCTATCCACACCCTGTCTAGTTCTAACTACAGCCCTATCCAAACACCCTGTCTAGTTCTAACTACAACCCTATCCACACCCTGTCTAGTTCTAACTATAGCCCTATCCAAACACCCTGTCTAGTTCTAACTACAGCCCTATCCACACCCTGTCTAGTTCTAACTACAGCCCTATCCACACCCTGTCTAGTTCTAAATACAGCCCTATCCACACCCTGTCTAGTTCTAACTACAGCCCTATCCAAACACCCTGTCTAGTTCTAACTACAACCCTATCCACACCCTGTCTAGTTCTAACTATAGCCCTATCCAAACACCCTGTCTAGTTCTAACTACAGCCCTATCCACACCCTGTCTAGTTCTAACTACAGCCCTATCCACACCCTGTCTAGTTCTAAATACAGCCCTATCCACACCCTGTCTGGTTCTAACTACAGCCCTATTGACACCCTGTCTAGTTCTAACTACAGCCCTATCTACACCCTGTCTAGTTCTAACTACAGCCCTATCTACACCCTGTCTAGTTCTAACTACAGCCCTATCCACACCCTGTCTAGTTCTAACTACAGCCCTATCCACACCCTGTCTAGTTCTAACTATAGCCATATCCACACCCTGTCTAGCTCTAACTAGAGCCCTATCCAAACACCCTGTCTAGTTCTAACTACAGCCCTATCCACACCCTGTCTGGTTCTAACTACAGCCCTATCTACACCCTGTCTAGTTCTAACTACAGCCCTATCCACACCCTGTCTAGTTCTAAATACAGCCCTATCCAAACACCCTGTCTAGTTCTAACTACAACCCTATCCACACCCTGTCTAGTTCTAACTATAGCCCTATCCAAACACCCTGTCTAGTTCTAACTACAGCCCTATCCACACCCTGTCTAGTTCTAACTACAGCCCTATCCACACCCTGTCTAGTTCTAAATACAGCCCTATCCACACCCTGTCTGGTTCTAACTACAGCCCTATTGACACCCTGTCTAGTTCTAACTACAGCCCTATCTACACCATGTCTAGTTCTAACTACAGCCCTATCTACACCCTGTCTAGTTCTAACTACAGCCCTATCCACACCCTGTCTAGTTCTAACTACAGCCCTATCCACACCCTGTCTAGTTCTAACTATAGCCATATCCACACCCTGTCTAGCTCTAACTACAGCCCTATCCAAACACCCTGTCTAGTTCTAACTACAGCCCTATCCACACCCTGTCTGGTTCTAACTACAGCCCTATCTACACCCTGTCTAGTTCTAACTACAGCCCTATCCACACCCTGTCTGGTTCTAACTACAGCCCTATCTACACCCTGTCTAGTTCTAACTACAGCCCTATCCACACCCTGTCTGGTTCTACCTACAGCCCTATCCACACCCTGTCTCATTCTAACTACAGCCCTATCCACACCCTGGCTGGTTCTAACTACAGCCCTATCTACACCCTGTCTAGTTCTAACTAAAGCCCTATCTACACCCTTGCTGGTTCTAACTACAGTCCTATCCACACCCTGTCTGGTTCTACCTACAGCCCTATCCACACCCTGGCTGGTTCTAACTACAGCCCTATCCACACCCTGTCTCATTCTAACTACAGCCCTATCCACACCCTGTCACGTTCTAACTACAGCCCTATCCACACCCTGTCTAGTTCTAACTACAGCCCTATCCAAACACCCTTTCTAGTTCTAACTACAACCCTATCCACACCCTGTCTAGTTCTAACTATAGCCCTATCCAAACACCCTGTCTTGTTCTAACTACAGCCCTATCCACACCCTGTCTAGTTCTAACTACAGCCCTATCCACACCCTGTCTAGTTCTAACTACAGCCCTATCCACACCCTGTCTGGTTCTACCTACAGCCCTATCTACACCCTGTCTAGTTCTAACTACAGCCCTATCCACACCCTGTCTGGTTCTAACTACAGCCCTATCCACACCCTGTCTCATTCTATCTACAGCCCTATCCACACCCTGGCTGGTTCTAACTACAGCCCTATCTACACCCTGTCTAGTTCTAACTACAGCCCTATCTACACCCTTGCTGGTTCTAACTACAGCCCTATCCACACCCTGTATGGTTCTACCTACAGCCCTATCCACACCCTGGCTGGTTCTAACTACAGCCCTATCCACACCCTGTCTAGTTCTAACTACAGCCCTATCTACACCCTGTCTAGTTCTAACTACAGCCCTATCCACACCCTGTCTAGTTCTAACTACAGCCCTATCCAAACACCCTGTCTAGATCTAACTACAACCCTATCCACACCCTGTCTAGTTCTAACTATAGCCCTATCCAAACACCCTGTCTAGTTCTAACTACAGCCCTATCCACACCCTGTCTAGTTCTAACTACAGCCCTATCCACACCCTGTCTAGTTCTAAATACAGCCCTATCCACACCCTGTCTGGTTCTAACTACAGCCCTATTGACACCCTGTCTAGTTCTAACTACAGCCCTATCTACACCCTGTCTAGTTCTAACTACAGCCCTATCTACACCCTTGCTGGTTCTAACTACAGCCCTATCCACACCCTGTCTGGTTCTACCTACAGCCCTATCCACACCCTGGCTGGTTCTAACTACAGCCCTATCCACACCCTGTCTAGTTCTAACTACAGCCCTATCCACACCCTGTCTAGTTCTAACTACAGCCCTATCCAAACATCCTGTCTAGTTCTAACTACAACCCTATCCACACCCTGTCTAGTTCTAACTATAGCCCTATCCAAACACCCTGTCTAGTTCTACCTACAGCCCTATCCACACCCTGTCTAGTTCTAACTACAGCCCTATCCACACCCTGTCTAGTTCTAAATACAGCCCTATCCACACCCTGTCTGGTTCTAACTACAGCCCTATTGACACCCTGTCTAGTTCTAACTACAGCCCTATCTACACCCTGTCTAGTTCTAACTACAGCCCTATCTACACCCTGTCTGTTAGGCCTACTGCTGCTAGGTAGCTCTCTCTCTGCTCTCCCCCTCCCCTCTGTCTGTCCTTGATTGCAGGAGTGAAGTCTGGTGTGCGGGAGTCAGGGTTCCAGCTGCAGCTCATTCACCATAATCACCTCAGCCTTTAAGACCCGGTCAAACTTTCCACTCATCGTCAGATCATAGTCAAGACAACCATATATTTGGAACCTGACTCCTGCCTCCGCTTCACTCCTGCCACCACCATCCTGCTCTCCACTATCGGGCCTCTCCTTTGGACTCACCACGGACACTAGGACATTACGGTACCACACCTGCCCTGACCTGGATCTGTACCCTCCCTGTAACCTGGACTTGCTCTTCCCCATTTATTGGAAACCTGGACTATTGAACATTATAATAAACCTGTTAAAACTTCTCTGGCTTGGTGTACTTGTCTGCATTTGGGTTCTATCCAGTTAAATCATAACAGTATGATCTGACCAACATGAACCCAGCAGACAGTAGCTCGGATACCACCCCAGAGTGCACTCAAATTTGGACTGCCATAGCCAATCAGGGCATTCTACTTGGCCAACATGATACCCTGTTTAAGACGATTGCTGAGGACAGTCAGGTGCTGCTTAATCAGGTTCAATTACTCACCAATCAAGTGTCTGCCCTTACTACCCCTTCAGCCCAGATCAGAGAGCCTTTTGTTCCTGCTCCAGAGCGCTATGACGGGAACATGGGAACCTGTGGCGATTTTTTGACTCAATGCTCGTTAGTGTTTGAACAACAGCCCCTCACCTACGCCTCAGAAAGAGCCCGTATTGCCTACCTTATCAACTCTACTAGCGGTTCCGCTCGTGCCTGGGGATCCGCGGTCTGGGAGAGTCAGTCGGACATTTGCAACGCTTACGTGGCCTTCACCACGGAGATGAGGAAGGTTTTTGACCACCCCGTACGAGGCAAGGAGGCTGCGAAACGGTTGTTTTCTCTTCGGCAGGGGGCTCGTAGTGTGGCGGAGATGGCAGTGGAGTTTCGGACTTTAGCAGCAGTGAGTGGTTGGAATGACGAGGCATTACAAGGAGTGTTCATCAATGCTTTGTCGGAGACTTTAAAAGATGAATTGGTGTCATATGATGAATCGCCTACGCTGGATAATCTTATTTCACTCACTATCAGGTTGGATAATCGGATTCGGGAGCGCCGCCGGGAGAGGAGTGTTAGTTCCAAGCAACCTGTCTGTCATCAACAAACTCCTCCCTGCATCGTCCCTACGGAGAGAGCCGTGTCTTCCCGAGTCGATACGAGGAGCACTGGAACCCGGGCCATGGAGGTGGGTCGTGCACGGTTGTCCTCAGAGGAGCGTGCACGTCGTATTCAGGCTCGGGTCTGCCTGTATTGTGGAGAAGCTGGTCATTTCGTTCCTTCCTGCCCAGTTCGTCCGGGAAAAGGGCCGGCTCATCATTTATGGGAGAAGTTTTGGTGAGCCGAGCAGCGGATTCTTCCTCTTCTCCCCGCATTCTGCTCCAGGCATCCCTCCAGTGGCAGTCCCAGAATTTCTCTGTTAGTGCGCTGATTGACTCTGGTGCCGACAAAGCTTTTTGGATAGAGAGTGGGCTCAACAAATGGATTTGGAGACTGTTCCTATGGACTGTCCGCTGCAGGCTAAGGGTCTAAATGGACAATTGTTGACCCGCATTACCCATCAGACTGTTCCTGTTTGTCTTAGAGTGTCGGGAAATCATCAGGAGAACATTCAATTCCATATTATCGACTGCCCACAGACTCCCCTGGTCCTTGGTATCCCCTGGCTCATAAGACACAATCCACACATTGATTGGGTGACAGGTAGCATTGTTTCATGGAGCACATTTTGTCATGTGAATTGTTTGTGTTCTGCTCAGACTCCTGCCAGTACTGTGCCTCAACCTCCACTGGAGTCCATGGATCTTTCTGCTGTTCCTGACGTGTATCATGACCTGGCATCCGTTTTCTGCAAACACAGAGCTACTTCTCTTCCTCCTCACCGGCCTTACGACTGCGCCATTGACCTCCAGCCAGGAGCCCCGCTCCCCAGCAGTCGCCTGTACAATCTCTCCCGGCCGGAGACGGAGGCTATGGAGAACTACATTCGGGACTCCTTGGCGGCAGGTATTATGCGTCCTTCCTCGTCACCTGTAGGAGCGGGATTCTTTTTTGTTGCTAAGAAGGATAAGACCCTCAGACCCTGTATTGATTACCGTGGACTTAACAACATCACCATTAAGAACAAGTATTCTCTGCCTTTGATTAATTCTGCTTTTTCCCCTCCTTCATGGTGCTACCATCTTTACGAAACTGGATCTACGAAATGCGTATCACCTGGTGCGCATTCGTAAGGGTGATGAATGGAAGACTGCCTTCAACACACCCTTGGGACATTTTGAGTATCGGGTTATGCCTTTTGGGTTGTCTAATGCCCCTGCTGTTTTTCAGGCACTAGTCAATGATGTCCTTCGGGACATGTTGAATCGGTTTGTTTTTGTCTATCTGGATGATATCTTGATTTTCTCAGAGTCCTCCCAGGAACATGAACTGCATGTGCGCCAGGTGTTGCAAAGGTTGTTGGAGAACAAACTGTTTGTGAAGATGGAGAAATGTGAATTTCATGTGTCTGAGACCTCTTTTTTGGGTTACATCATAGCTCAGGGGAGCTGCGGATGGACCCAGCTAAGATCTCTGCTGTCACGGACTGGCCAGCTCCCTCTACCCGCAAACAACTTCAACGATTCCTGGGGTTTGCGAACTTCTATAGGAGGTTCATCAAGGACTACAGCCGCATTGCGGCGCCACTCACCGCTCTCACCTCCATCTCACGACCGTTCGCTTGGAATGAAGGGGCCGAATCAGCGTTCGAAGAACTGAAACATCGCTTCGCCTCGGCTCCCATTCTGATGCAGCCGGACCCCGACTGCCAGTTTGTCGTGGAGGTGGATGCATCCGACACTGGGGTAGGTGCAGTGTTGTCACAACGTTCTCCTGAAGATAACAAACTGCATCCCTGTGCTTTTCTCTCAAGGAAACTTTCTCAGGCAGAGAGGAATTATGATGTTGGAAATCGTGAACTGCTCGCCGTTAAGCTGGCTCTCGAGGAGTGGCGACATTGGTTGGAGGGGGCGGAACAACCCTTCATCGTTTGGACGGATCATAAGAATCTGGCTTACCTCCAGTCAGCGAAGCAGCTCAACCCCCCGTCAAGCCAGGTGGGCACTATTTTTTGGGAGATTCAATTTTTCTCTGTCTTACCGTCCTGGGTCACGCAACGTCAAGCCTGACGCCCTGTCTCGTGTTCATTCGGCTGTTGATACTGGTAGTAACCCTGAACCCATTTTGCCTCCTACCTGCAGTATTGCAGTCATCACATGTGACATCGAGGGGATTGTTAGACAGGCTCAACATCATCAAGCTGACCCTGGGAGGGGTCCTCCTAACCGGATGTTTGTCCCTGAGTCTGCTCGCTCCCAGGTACTTCAGTGGGCTCACTCGTCTCCCCTTACCTGTCACCCTGGAGTTTCGCGGACCCTTGACTTTGTGCGACGGAAGTTCTGGTGGGCCACGATGGAGGCGGACACTCGAGCCTTCATTGCTGCTTGTACGGTATGTGCACGAAGTAAAAACTCCACCCAGGCCAGCGCTGGTCATCTACGACCTCTACCTATACCCAGCCGGCCCTGGTCGCATATCGCTATGGATTTTGTCACTGGACTTCCCCCTCATCTGGTAAGACTGTCATTCTTACGGTGATTGATCGTTTTTCTAAGTTCGCTCATTTTTTGGCCCTACCTAAACTGCCCACTGCCAGAGAGACGGCTGATATTTTGGTTGAACATGTGTTCCGCTCTCATGGTCTACCCACGGATATTGTCTCTGACAGGGGTCCCCAGTTTGTCTCCCAGGTGTGGAAAGCTTTCTGTAAAGCTTTGGGCATTACATCCAGCCTGTCCTCTGGATATCACCCCCAGACCAACGGGCAAGCCGAGAGAGCGAACCAGGAGATGGAGACCGCACTTCGCTGTGTCACTGGGTCTAACCCTGGGTCATGGAGCTCCATGCTCCCCTGGGTGGAATATGCTCATAACACCTTGACTAACGCTTCCTCTGGTTTGTCTCCTTTTCTGTGTGCTCTGGGTTATCAACCTCCCCTGTTCCCTTCCCAAGAGAGGGAACTTGCGGTACCCTCGGTGCAGTCCCACATGCGCCGCTGCTGCAAGGTCTGGAGGAAGGCCAGGGTAGCTCTGTCCCGAGCTTCGGCGTACATGTAGAGGCAAGCCAACCGTCACCGGTCCCAGGCTCCCGGTTACTCTCCTGGTCAAGAGGTATGGCTGAAGTCACGGGACCTTCCATTGAAGGTGGAGTCGAAGAAGATGGCGCCTCGTTTTATAGGACCGTTCAAGATACTGTCTATTGTTAACCCCTGCGCGGTTAAGCTACAGCTTCCTGCCTCCCCTACGGGTTCATTCCACCTTTCATGTTTCCCAGATTAAGCCTGTGTCGGTTAGCCCTTTGTGCCCGCCCTCTCGTCCCCCCTCCTCCGCCCAAGATCGTGGGTGGGGGTCCGGTCTACACTGTCCGGCGACTTCTGGATGTTCGCCGCCGGGGTCGTGGTTTCCAGTACCTGGTGGATTGGGAGGGTTATGGTCCTGAGGAACGTTCCTGGGTGCCCAGGAGCTTCATTGTGGATCCTGCTCTGGTTCGTGAGTTTCATAGGTTACATCCTGATAAACCCTGTCGGCCGCCAGGTGGCGTCCGTAGAGGGGGGTACTGTTAGGCCTACTGCTGCTAGGTAGCTCTCTCTCTGCTCTCCCCTCCCTCTGTCTGTCCTTGATTGCAGGAGTGAAGTCTGGTGTGCGGGAGTCAGGGTTCCAGCTGCAGCTCATTCACCATAATCACCTCAGCCTTTAAGACCCGGTCAAACTTTCCACTCATCGTCAGATCATAGTCAAGACAACCATATATTTGGAACCTGACTCCTGCCTCCGCTTCACTCCTGCCACCACCATCCTGCTCTCCACTATCGGGCCTCTCCTTTGGACTCACCACGGACACTAGGACATTACGGTACCACACCTGCCCTGACCTGGATCTGTACCCTCCCTGTAACCTGGACTTGCTCTTCCCCATTTATTGGAAACCTGGACTATTGAACATTATAATAAACCTGTTAAAACTTCTCTGGCTTGGTGTACTTGTCTGCATTTGGGTTCTATCCAGTTAAATCATAACACTGTCTAGTTCTAACTACAGCCCTATCCACACCCTGTCTAGTTCTAACTACAGCCCTATCCACACCCTGTCTAGTTCTAACTATAGCCATATCCACACCCTGTCTAGCTCTAACTACAGCCCTATCCAAACACCCTGTCTAGTTCTAACTACAGCCCTATCCACACCCTGTCTAGTTCTATCTACAGCCCTATCCATACATCCTGTCTGGTTCTACACATATTCACGCAGGTGTGTTGTATATACACAAATGCTTTCTGAAATTCACATGTCCCATATGCCAAAGCATGTGAAGTGGATAAACAAAAATTAAATAAACTCAGGGAAAATAAATCAAGATAAATATAGGTTATTTTTACAATGGTGTTTGTTCTTCACTGGTTGCCCTGTTCTTCTCTCTCTCTCTCTCTCTCTCTCTCTCTCTCTCTCTCTCTCTCTCTCTCTCTCTCTCTCTCTCTCTCTCTCTCTCTCTCTCTCTCTCTCTCTCTCTCTCCTCTTCAGGCTATTCTCTCTCCTCTCTGGGCATGATCTCTTCTTGTACACTTTTTGGCTCCTCTCTCATATATCTCCTCTATCTCTCTAAACTGTTCCCTCTCTCTTTCTATCTCTCTTTCTATCTCTGTTGCTTTCCCAATTTTTCTGTCACGTTATACACACACACACACACACACACACACACAAACACACTGATTTACTCTCACATCCCCTGTGATAATGAGTGTGGATCTGATCAACGATTAAACATGAAACTCACCCCATCGTCCACTAGATGTTCTACCTCCTGCTAGAGTAAAACATTATTTCTATCGAACTTTCTACCGTCCACCTTTCTTGAATAGTTTGATCCCAAGTCTTTCCACTGTGGCACTGGGTAATATTGCTAGTGACAATATTTTGATTACACTTCTTGCTTTGGTCCGTTGCTTTCATGTTCACTTAAAAATCTAATGAAAGCAGCTTAATTACTTTATAACTACATAATAATGACCTATTTGGCTTCACAATTAAAACAACCCACTGGGCACACGCTGGTTGACTCAACATTATTTCCATGTCATTTCAATGCGATTGCGAACCAACGTGGAGTAGATGTTGAATTGACGTCTGTGCCCAGTGGGAAGTAGAACTAAGTGACATTTGGTACGATGTAGTTACTAATTGAATAGTTTAAATAAAATACCTCTTAGGCCCCTTCAACAGGCAGTAGTAATACAAAAACGGACTATGGCAATACTTCCACTTTTAGAAAAGAAAAATCAAAAATAGGTCTATGGTAAAACGGTAGAAGATTCATTGCTATAGCCAGAACAGTAAGGTGCTGCTCAGATCACTAAAGCACATGGATTGACTGAAGTCCTGACCTATAAATCACTAGAGCAGTCCTTTATGTGACACATGCCGTATGGATCAGGCACCAGGCGATGACTGGACACAGTGGGGGAACTGTGATGTGATTTCTCTTTCCCCTCGCTCCCTTTTTCCCCCCTTTTCCCCCTCTTTTTCGCTCCTTCGCTTCTCTTTCTTCTGTTATTTCCAGGCTGCTGACTTTGTCTTCCCGATGAGATCATAGGGACTAGACTCTCAAGGGCACAGTAACGGAAGGAGAGAGGGAGGGAGGAGAAGGAGGGAGGAGGTGAAGGGAGGAGAAGAGGAGGGAGGGAGGGGAGTAAGGGAAGGAAAGGAGAATGAGGGGAGAGAAATAGTGGGGAGGAAAGGGGAGGAGTCATGGAGAGGGAGAAAGAAAGGGGGAGGACAGAGAAGTATAAAGACAGGAGGAAAAGGGTAAAGCAGATATAGAGAGAAAGAGAGTGAGGGAGAGAAAGAAGAAGAGGGACCTTGCAGGGAGGAGAGGGGTGACGGGAGGAGAGGGGTGAAGGGAGGAGAGGGGAGAGGAAGGAGAGGGATGAGGGAGAGGATTCTCTCTCTGTTATAGCATATTGAGTTCCCATCCAAGTGTGAAATTACCAGATAGAAATCTATCCCTGACATACATAAAAATATGTTTTAAGATGATCCCATCCCCCTCCTACTCTTACTCAAACACACACACACACACACACACAGAATGGAGTCAATGGAACGGTATCAATCACACGGAAACCATGTGTTTTATGTGTTTGATTCCATTCCATTGACTCCATACCAGCCATTATTATGAGTCGTCCTCCCCACAGCAGCCTCCACTGACACACATGCACACGTGTACACACCTACACCCATTCTCTCACGCTATACCCCCTCCACACTCACATGCACACCCCCACCGGCGCCGTCCACCTAAACTAATCTACAGCCTCACAGTGGGGGGGGGGGACACAGGAAGGTGTAACTTTGTATTCTTTCCCCATGTTCTCCTTCAGACTGCAATAACCTTTGTTGTCCAATTTGTCAGTTGTGATATAAAAAAGGCCTGTCTCAATCTAATAAGTGGCTTGGCTGGGTGCTGATTGAGAATTACATTTTCTCCCCGGGTGAAAAAGAACCCCTTATTAAATATGAATCGTTTCTCCACTTGGACTTCGTGTAGCAGCTTTCAGTCTTCTGATCCTGTAGCCGAGACTGAGGCGGGCTGTGATTTATGAGTCACCCCAGCGGCAGAAAGACAGAGAAACTTTTATTTGATTTCTCTAGGTCAAGGATGGTGAGAGTCCACACACACACACACATCTAAGGGGGCTCTCATGACTAGGAAGGACACAGAGATCCGATTTATATGCCTACACACACGCGTGCCTGGAATCACACACCCTCAGCTCATAATATATACACACTCATAACTCATACAAACATTAGTAGACACGTACAGACCATTGTCTGGAATTTATTTGATTTTAAACAGATCACTTAGCCCAGTGTCAATATAAAACCATCAGAATTACCATCTCTACACAATGTAACAGAACTGACCAAACTCTTAACCATAACAGAGTAACAGAACTGACCAATCTCTTAACCATAACAGAGTAACAGAACTGACCAAACTCTTAACCATAACAGAGTAACAGACCTGACCAAACTCTTAACCATAACAGAGTAACAGACCTGACCAAATTCTTAACCATAACAGAGTAACAGAACTGACCAAACTCTTAACCATAACAGAGTAACAGAACTGACCAAACTCTTAACCATAACAGAGTAACAGAACTGACCAAACTCTTAACCATAACAGAGTAACAGAACTGACCAATCTCTTAACCATAACAGAGTAACATAACTGACCAATATCTTAACCATAACAGAGTAACAGAACTGACCAAACTCTTAACCATAACAGAGTAAAAGAACTGACCAAACTCTTAACCATAACAGAGTAACAGAACTCACCAAAATCTAATCGCCGTAACAGTGTAACAAAACTGACCGAAATCTCATCGCCATAACAGTGTAACAGAACTGACCAAAATCTCATCGCCATAACAGTGTAACAGAACTGACCAAAAACAAATCACCATGACAGTGTAACACAACTGACCAAAAACAAATCACCATAACAGTGTAACAGAACTGACCAAAATCTAATCGTCATAACAGAACAAAAGCAACAGAATGACCTGTGTTTGCTCCAATTGTGCGAAGAACGTTTCTATCAGCCTGCTGGACCTCATTAGAACCCTGACCCTTCATTATAAATACACCAAGGCATCAACAAGCACTGACACTATCGCAAACAGTCCAAGAATGTACTCCAAGCACGGCTTATCTAAACCAGCTGATTCAGAAATAAACCTCTGATGATAGATGGTAAATAACAGAGAAAAAAGCTAGGCTTTTGTCTGAAGAAGGGCCCATGTCTCTCTGTTACTCTTTACTCAAAGTCATACCCTCCTCAGCTCCTCCTCTCCTCCCCATCTCCTCTCCTCTCCTCTCCTTCTCTCCTCTCCTCTGCTTCCCTGGCTCTCCCTCTTTAACCACCCAACTGTGTCAGTAGACCAGGGATGAAAAGAGGAAGAGCTGTGGTGAGGAAAGAGAGGAGAGCGGAGGAGGGATACTTTACTTTTACCATCATAAATGTACCTGACACCATTGATAGGTAATCTGTCACTACCTCTCCTGACTCCTCCTCTCCTCCCCTCCTCCTCTCCTCCCTTCCTCCGCTCCTCCCCTCCTCCTCTCCTCCCCTCCTCCGCTCCTCCCTTCCTCCTCTCCTCCGCTCCTCCCCTCCTCCCCTCCTCCTCTCCTCCCTTCCTCCTCTCCTCCCTTCCTCCGTCCTCCCTCCTCCGCTCCTCCCTTCCTCCTCTCCTCCGCTCCTCCCCTCCTCCTCTCCTCCTCTCCTCCTCTCCTCCTTTCCTCCCTTCCTCCCCTCCTCCGCTCCTCCCTTCCTCCCCTCCTCCGCTCCTCCCTTCCTCCTCTCCTCCGCTCCTCCGCTCCTCCCCTCCTCCGCTTCTCCCCTCCTCCTCTCCTTCCCTCCTCCGCTCCTCCCTTCCTCCTTTCCTCTGCTCCTCCCCTCCTCCACTCCTCCCATCCTCCGCTCCTTCCTAGCACACAGGCTCACAACGCTCTATATTACCCCTCCAGTCCCACCCCAGTGGTTTTAAAACCCATTCCTCTGGCAAGACTGAGGCACCAAGCAGTCCTAGAGGGGGTGTGTGTGTGTGTGTGTGTGTGTGTGTGTGTGTGTGTGTGTGTGTGTGTGTGTGTGTTTATGGCGGGGGGATGGAGAGAGTGTATACCTTCATTGTTGATTAATGTATAGCCATTATGACAATTTTGAGCCATTTCAAGTTAATTCAATTAGCGTAACAGCAGTGATTCCATACATAGGATGCTGTCTGATAACATTTTACATTTTAGTCATTTAGCAGACGCTCTTATCCAGAGCGACTTACAGTTAGTGAGTGCATACATTTTTCATAAGATAGGACTTTATCACATTTCAGAGGACAATGACATCATTGCTGCTCAATGCTGTCAAGTCTCAATTCATTTCCAGTCATAGCCTCTCTCTATCTACTGTAACACACACACACACACACACACACACACACACACACACACACAAACAGCCCCCCCCCTCCACACACACACACAGACAGCCCACACACACACACACACACACACACACTCCCTTCACACACACACACACACACTCCGTTCACACATACACACACTCCGTTCACACACACACAAACATCACAGACACACTGCGTTGGGGAAACCAAATGAAATCTCCCCATTAATCCCTATTGCTGACTTAATAACCTGTGCTGTGTGTTTGCTGCTGTGGTGTCTGGCCCTCTTGTTCCATGTCTACCCTACTTTGTATTTATAGCAGTAAAGCAAAGAACCATCCTCAGCCTCCCAGCCTCTCAGACTCCCAGCCTCCGGCCCGCTATCGTGTCTATACAGTGATGGAGAGGGCGGTTTTTGGCTGGGGTGACAACCCTTCCCAAGGTCGCCTGGGAGAGCCATCCATCATTCCCACTATTCCTCCATCCCCCTCCCTCCATCCCTCTCCCTCCATCCATCTCCCTCCATCCCTCTGCCTATCATCCCTCTCCCTCCATCCCTCTCCCTCCATCCCCCTCCCTCCATCCCTCTCCCTCCATCCATCTCCCTCCATCCCTCTGCCTATCATCCCTCTCCCTCCATCCGTCTTCCTCCCTCCCTCCCTCCATATCTCCATCCCTCTCCCTCCATCCGTCTTCCTCCCTGCCTCCCTCCATATCTCCATCCCTCTCCCTCCGTCCCTCTCCCTCCATCCCTCCCCCTCCATCCGTCTTCCTCCCTCCCTCCATCCCTCCATCCGTCTCCCTCCATCACTCTCCCTCCATCCCTCTCCTTCCATCCCTCTCCCTCCATTCGTCTCCCTCCATCCCTCTGCCTCCATCCCTCTGCCTCCATCCATCCCTCTCCCTCCATCCCTCTGCCTATCATCCGTCTCCCTCCATCCCTCTCCCTCCATCCCTCTGCCTATCATTCATCTCACTCCATCCCTCTCCCTCCATCCCTCTGCCTATCATCCCTTTCCCTCCATCCCTCTGCCTATCATCCCTTTCCCTCCATCCCTCTGCCTCCATCCCTCTGCCTCCATCCCTCTGCCTCCATCCCTCTCCCTCCATCCCTCTGCCTATCATCCCTTTCCCTCCAACCCTCTCCCTCCATCCCTCTGCCTATCATCCCTCTCCCTCCATCCCTCTCCATATCATCCCGCTCCATATCATCCATCTCCCTCCATCCCTCTCCCTCCATCACGCTCCATATCATCCCTCTCCCTCCATCACGCTCCATATCATCCCTCTCCCTCCATCCCGCTCCATATCATCCCTTTCCATATCATCCCGCTCTCTATCTGTTTATTAATTGAAGGGGCTGGTGGTGAACGCTTGGTGAAACTGGTTGACAGGGTGTGAGTAAGCTCTCGGTCGAGCAACACTCCTCCCTGGATTGGCCAGTCCCTTTTAGCGTGGTCGACACGCTTCCTCATCAAGATGATTGATTCTCTCCATGCGCCGCAGCACTAACTCCTAGCGCTGACTCGACCCAACCGGCACCCTGAATCATTTAGAGGAGCAGGAAAATACCCAACACCCCTCTATGGGAGGTTAGCTGTGGGGGTGTTTTGGGAAATTATGTGGTCATCAGTTGTTGTTACTGAAACGTGATTACTTTGCAATAGCTGGGGCGGAAGCAAGGGCCAGCTGCCCCCCTCTGTATGGAAAAAAAGACAAACAAACAAGATAGAATTTATATGACTGTTAAGCAGTGGGATAGAAATGAAATGGTGGCAATCAGATGTGTTTATTGTCATTGTGACACTGTGGGGGTGGCATCATATTATTCCCAGAATAAAGAGACGATAGACTCCATTGCTGGGGAGATGACATTCTGAACTGCAGTGAATTATATAATGAACACCAACTGAAACTCCAGTAGCAGCCGTTACCTTGGGAACTAGGAATGTCACAGAGCTTGTCTCCAAGCATTTGACTCCATATCGAATCAGGAACTTCTGCATTTGTCTGAAATTGGATGGCAGTACAGCGATGTCATTCAATACACCCCACAAACTGTCAACAAAGAACCAAACAAAAGCAAAACTGCTCTCCGTTTTTTGCCAGTGTCCTCAGAAACGTGCATTTTTATTACCTCAAAACCGCCAACAAACAATTATATATTTCACCATTGTCCTCAAAACAATGAGGACGAAGCAAATGCACAAAGACACTGTGAAAATGTACGGTGCTCATCTGAGAATCAGGCCCTGCTCTCGCTCGCTGTCATTGATTACTATTCCTGTGGAGCCATGGCTGCCATCAGCGCATAGCGGAGGGGGATTGCCTGGTCTGCTCCCCTGTGGTCAGAGAGCTAATGCTCCAGAAATGGAAAATGATAATGCCTTCAGATTGATTGAATAAGAAATTAGAGAGATTAACCGCCACGTCGCGGAGCGAGGAACTGTACCTGAGATATGTTCTGAAGGAGAGAGAGAGAAACAAGAAGGGAGTGGGCCAGGATGAAGAAAGTTTATTTTGAAACGCTACAGTTTTGTTTCTCAACAGCTAACCAACAGTGGCCCACTATTAGAGAATGAAGACTATACAAGCTTTCGTCAAGGCCCAATTACCCCTAAAACGTTTCATTTGACGGCCAGAAGATCAGGACAGGGAAAGAACAGAGCAGAGCACTATGCTGTGCTGTCAGAGTGGTTTGTTTATATCAGAGTCCATACTGTAGTCTTACCCAGTAGAAACTTCTCTCTACATTCTCTTTGGTCCCCTGCAGTTAAACTAGGACTTGTCAGAGTTATCCACTTTTGGTTGTTTGTTGTATTGACAGTGTTACTGGTAGTGCCTGGACAGATAGCTCGTAAACGTATTCCTGTGTTAGATATTGACCCCATGTGTTTTGTTAGGTGTATTTTTTTGTGATTTCGCCCCAGGTCAAAGTCTCTGGATGTTGTTTGACACATCAAATGAATTCCCATCTATGTAACACTCATGCATTCCACCGCTCTCTCTCTCTCTTTATCTCTAATATCCTTTGCTTCTTCTTTTTCATGCTCTAAGCACCACTTTTCTCTCCCCTCACCCTCTTCTCCTCTCTTCCACTCTACTGTCTCCTTTACACTCCCTCTCCCTTTCTCCCTCCCTCTCTCCCTTTCTCGCTCCCTCTCTCCCCTCTCTCTCTCTCTCTCTCTCTCTCTCTCTCTCTCTCTCTCTCTCTCTCTCTCTCTCTCTCTCTCTCTCTCTCTCCCTCTCTCTCTCTCTCTCTCTCTCTCTCTCTCTCTCTCTCTCTCTCTCTCTCTCTCTCTCTCTCTCTCTCTCTCTCTCTCTCTCTCTCTCTCTCTCTCTCTCACTTTGAGGACTGAGATTGAGTCACGTTCTAGAGGTCTACAGCTCAGCGTTCCTCACTGCAAAAACAGCCCTAATACTTCAGAGAAAAACCAAAGAAAAAAGCCTAGGATTTCATTTCCATCCCTGCACCCTCTGCCTCTCTCTATCTCTCCTAAAAAACATCCATCCCTCCCTATCTCCCTCTGACTCTCCGTCTCTCTTTCTCTCCCTCTCCTTCTCTCCAGCCAGGAAGCTGTACCACATATCATTTTCTAGTGCTCAAAGACATTAGCTCAAAGGCAGTAAAAAACTGCTGAGAAAAAATACAATGTACTTTTAGAACTCTCAGCTCATTCTGCGAGGTGCTCCCCTCCCACGCACGCAGCAAACACAACCAGCAGATGCCTGCATCTAAATGCATGCAAATTGACACATTACGAGCATCCATTTATTTATTCATGAGTGTGGATTTGGTAGCTGGTGATTGAATGATTGAGTATTGAGACTCCCGTCATTCTCCATATTCAAATTGCATTTGATTAATTTCTAATCCTCCTCCTCCTTCCTGTTATTCACTCCACCATCTTTCTTTTTCTTTCTCTCCATTTCTCATACTTCCTGTATGTTAATGTACCTCTTTCTCCCTCTCCGACACAACCTCTCTATCTCTTTTTCTCATTCTCTTTCTGCCAATGTCTTGTTCTTCACCCTCTTTCTTTCTATTGCTCTGTTTGTCATGTTCCCTCTCTCTCTCCCCCTCCTCCTCTCAACTAACACACACTCACCGTGAGCTCATTGCAGTTATAAAATATTGACGACAGAAAGTCTGTGGTATTGATTTTATTATGTGCCGTCTGCGGAAGCAGTCAGACACTGTATCCTGGGAGTCGTGCTGCAGCCCTAGTTACTGTAAGAGGACAGAGGAAGCAGTTGAACATGAGTCCATAACATCAGTGTAGCTCTGGATATACAGGTACGCTCCCCTGCAGAGAGTTAGGGTTGCAGCTGAGGTCACTAACTTCATATATACTGGTACACTATACAGTGTCTTGCAAAAGTATTCATCCCCCTTGGCGTTTTTCCTATTTTGTTGCATTACAACCTGTAATTTAAATGTAGTTCATGTAATGGACATACAAAAAATAGTCCAAATTGGTGAATTGAAATGAAAAAAATAACATTTCAAAAAATTCTAAAAAATAAATAACGGAAAAGTGGTGCGTGCATATGTATTCCCCTTTGCTATGAAGCCACTAATTACCTTCAGAAGTCACATAATTAGTTAAATAAAGTCCACCTGTGTGCAATCTAAGTGTCACATGATCTGAGTATATTTAAAAATATATATTTAACCTTTATTTAACGAGGCAAGTCAGTTAAGAACAAATTCTTATTTACAATGACGGCCTACACCGGACGACGCTGGGCCAACTGGAGCACTCCCAGTCGTCTGATTATTTTATTTTTTGTCATTTAGCAGCCCCCCGTAGGAAACGAACCCACAACCCTGGCGTTGCAAGCGCCATGCTCTACCAACTGAGCTACAGGGGACTACAATGAGAGTTAAAGTAAGTGGGGCCAACATGCTGTCTGCTGTCTGATGGCATATTAGAGAACTGTAAACCTGAGGGGGATCAATAAGGCAAACAATATCACACCAATTGAAAGTTAAGCCACTTAGTCATTCCCATACCATCCTCCCGCAACACACACTCCCTCCTTCCCCTACTGCCCATCTCTTTTTCCATTGGAGGATTAGTTCACTATGTTAGTGACCCCACCCCCACTCTCCATACGAGGTCCCACTATGACCTGCAATAAGCAAAAGGAATCAATAACGCAATTTATTCGAGTTTACAGTGCATTGCAATATTTTATGGAGACTGAAGATAGCCTATGCAATTATTTCAGAATATTTACGAGAGTTGTTCGACTAGCTCACCAATCCTGCATTGTCAGATACCCCCAGGACATCCAGTTCTGAGTCTATTGCGGAAGAACAAGATGTCTGCAGACTATTTTGCTCCCCTTTAAAAAACCTTTTGGGTTGATGTCATCTCCCTTTTACAAACCCACCTAACACGAGGAATAGGAACAGCCCATTGTCTGCCATAACATGCCACGGAAGCCTGTGACGGATAACACATTTTCTTACGGGGGCAGAAGAGTGTGAATACACATAATGTAGCTATTTCCTAATATAGATCCTCTTTCTAGCACCTCGCTGGGTTGGACGTGTATACGATTCACTCCATTATCTATCATTATTGTTATGACAGAAACACAAGCAGAGCAGGGAGACTATGAATAGTTCACCCGTTTTAAACATCAGGAGATGTCATGCAGCTTTATGTACTCTGTTACTAAAGGGAACAGGAACAGGAACTGGGAAAAGGACACTGGAAACAGGAAACAGTAGAGAACATGTCTACAAACCCACATGTAAACCTAAGTAGGCCTATAGGTTCTGTGTTTGATCTCACATGTAAATAGGCTGAAGCTCCAGTAAAGTAGAATCTCCTCTAAGAGAAATGGAGTCTTGATGGTCTCATCAATAGTTCAGATATACATGAGTGGCTCGGCAATCAGTCAATCAGTCAGTCGATGCAGCTCCAGAATCAGGCCGGCATCAAATCAACCAATACTCCACTTCTCCATCTCCATCTCCATCGATCCCCACCTCACTTTTCGTCCTACATGAGAAGGAATCAACAGTAAATAGAATAGAAATCGACAGAGCCACAATCAAGAAAAATACAAATCCCACCGTTCCAACTAATTGCGAGACCACAGATGAGAATAGAAGGCATTTACCGCATTGTGGAATTAATGATAGCAGTCATTACGCAGCAATTGACATAATTGTTTTTTCAGAAAGCAAGACAGGCACAAATAAATAGAAAGGTATTTTTGCTGTTTTTATTAGGGAACTTCTATGATTGGATTGATGGGATTAGATTCAGTCTTTATGGTGAGATTGAATTATAGAAGAGCATTTTGCTCCTACCTCCTCTCCCTTTTCACCTCCCAGAGAGAGAGGCCTCCTGTCGTCATCAGCTATTCTCTCTCTCTCTCTCTCTCTCTCTCTCTCTCTCTCTCTCTCTCTCTCTCTCTCTCTCTCTCTGTCTCTCTGTGTCTCTCTCTCTGTGTCTCTCTCTTTGTCTCCCTCTGTCTCTCTCTGTCACTCTCTCTGTCTCTTTCGCTCCCTCCTAATGATGGCTATCTGCTTTCCGAACAGTCACCATTATTTATTTGAATTAATTTTTAGGAACACCTGTCCCACAACATAACACAGAGATAGACAGTTAGCCACACCTGTCCCACAACATAACACAGAGATAGATAGGTAGCCACACCTGTCCCACAACATAACACAGACATAGATAGGTAGCCACACCTGTCCCACAACATAACACCGAGATAGATAGGTAGCCACACCTGTCCTGCAACATAACACAGAGATAGACAGGTAGCTACACCTGTCCTGCAACATAACACAGAGATAGACAGGTAGCTACACCTGTCCCACAACATAACACAGAGATAGACAGGTAGCCACACCTGTCCCACAACATAACACAGAGATAGACAGTTAGCCACACCTGTCCCACAACATAACACAGAGATAGACAGGTAGCCTTACCTGTCCCACAACATAACACAGCTGCCGCTCACCCTCTCTTTCTCTACATCTGTCCCTCATACACACACACACACACGCACGCACAATCAAGTCAGTCATGCCCATACATACTGTGATGTCACGAGAGGCTGTGTCCTGGAGGGACGTTACATCCCCCTGAGGTGGCTGCAAACCCAGACAGCTATGGCTCCATCTGCTGGTAGGGTCGGGAACTCCACCCCTCTATGGCCAATCTTCCCACGCAGCTGAAACAAATGAGGAGCTGATGAGCTGAAGGTTTGGGAAGGGAAGAGACACACTGAGGGAGTGTGTGGGGGGTGAAGAGACACAGTCTCCAACCTGGGCTCTCTGGAGGACAAGAGTGCTGCACGTCCACTTCCATGAGGAATATACGGATTTGGAGATACTTACCTTTGGGAAATACTCACCTTTGGATATATGCACCTGTGGAAATACGTGAGAGACATTTGGAAGGACTTTTTGCTGGGTTGGCCACTAGCTGCAACGTGGACTACAGTAAGGCTGGGGAAAAGTTATCTGAGCGAGTGAGAATTATGACTTTGGATGTGGAAGAGACATCCCTGAACTGTTAACCCTTAAAGAGCCACAAGAGAACAGAATTTTTGTTATATTTTCGATTAATTTCCCAAGACCTATAATAAAATCCTTGTTTTGTTTGAACCTTGTCTCCTTGCACTACTTGAGCAACCCCGCTGAAAGCTGTGTAGCCTCTCGTGACGTCACAGATGGTGGAGAATGCTGGCACGCTCAAGCATTAATAGTGCATGTCAGAGGAGGATACCGAAGGTTTGATCACCCAGTTTTTCCAAGTTGGCCGTAGGCTCCCGCCGACTGAAATGGAGGACATATTGAAAGCCCTTGTTGCTGGCCAGCAAGCCCAGATGCAAGCAAACGTGGCTCTCTTGGAGGAGCAAAAGAAAGCCAACCTTCTGAAGGCAGAGGAATTGCAGTTGCAGAGACAGAGGGTTGTCCAAAATACCCGCCCAATAAAGGCAAGTGACTTTATATCTAAGATGGGAGCTACCGATGACATTGAGGCATACCTGCATGCATTTGAGGCCACGGCCACTAGGGAAGCCTGGCCCAAGCAACAGTGGGTTGGTCTGTTAGCCCCCTTTCTAACCGGGAATCGCTGAATGCTGTCCGGGACCTGGGCCCTGACCAGGTTACTGACTATGATGCCCTGAAGTCTGAGATCCTCAGCAGATATGGACTCACAAAGTTTGGTATGGCCCAGCGCTTTCACAGCTGGACCTTCCAACCAGACCAACCTCCTCGGGCGCAGATGCATGAACTTGTCCGAATCGCAAGGAAATGGCTGGATCCGCAGAGGAATACAGCAGCGGCGGTGGTGGAGGCCGTTGTGGTGGATCGTTACCTCACGCGCCCTGCCTTATGAGGCAAAACGGTTCATCAGTCAACAGGCCTTGACCACGGCTGATCTGACCGTGGAAGCTGTGGAAAAGTACCAGGCCACAGCGGAGATGCTGAATGCTTCCCGAAAAGACCCCAGGAGGGCGGCCCCCACCACAAATGGGAAGAACCCGTCCAAAGGACCCCAAGGTCTCGAACCCAGCCACGTCAGGACTTATCCCGGCTCCAGGGGGGAGCCAGAAACCAGGCGGGTCCAAGAAGAGTACACCAGGAGGGGGAAACTCGACAGTGTTACCGGTGTGGGGAGATGGGACATATCTCCTGGCAGTGTGGGAAACCAGCCGATGAACCTATGCCCACTGCGGAGTCCTCCAGCTCAGCACGCACACACCGTTTTGCCTCGCTCTTGGGAGTCGTAGATGGCGGCCCAGATCGACCCCCCACCTGCCCGGTAACTGTGAATCACCATGATGTGGAGGCCTTACTGGATTCTGGTAGCCGGGCCACCCTGGTGCGTAAGGATTTGGTGGGCCCAACGTGTCTGACCCCCGGGGAAAGTCCTCCCAGTTTCCTGTGTCCATGGGGACACCAGAGAATACCCCATTACTGAACTTACAATGACCAGCACACGGGGAACCATACACACGACGGCGGGGTGGTTGATTCCCTCCCCGTCCCTGTCCTAATTGGACGAGACTGCCCAGCCTTTTACCCACTCTGGAGAGAGTCTCAGGAGAGGATAACCCGAGTACCTCGGAAACGGAGAGGCAAGACTCATCCTGGGAAGGCTCCGGTGCAATCCTCCGAATTACTCACTCCCGCCCGGGCTCTGATAGGGATGGCAGGTGCCCAGACCGACACAGAGACGGAGCTACAGAATCTGGACAAAGAACTGTCTGGTCTGAAGGGGACCGCTGAGAGGTATCGTTTGTTAAAGCAACAGTTAGACATGAAGACAGAAGAGTTAGATATCCTCCAGGCTAAACTCCAACAGAGCTCCTTCCACAAGCAACAGGAGGAGCTGGAGAGGCTGCGCAGGACCATCGAGGAGTGTGAGGAGACCCTGCGCAGTAGTAAGGAGGTCCAGAAGAAGGCAGAGGAGAAGTACAAGGTGTTGGAGAACAAGATGAAGAATGCGGAGGCAGAGAGAGAGAAGGAACTGAAAGCTGCTCAACAGAAGCTAAACTCTGCTAAAACCAAGGCTGATGCGTTCAGTAAGAAACTCAAGGAGAGACAACAGGAGGCTGAGTCCCTGGTCCTAGAGGTGGAGGAGTTGAAGAGAGAGCAGGCTGGCAAGCACCACGGCAATGCGGACGCCCTCTCCCGGCGTGATGCCTTCTTCGCTGCCTTTACCCGACGAGGACGTCGGTCCCGAGGAGGGGGGATGTGTGATGTCACGAGAGGCTGTGTCCTGGAGGGACGTTACATCCCCCTGAGGTGGCTGCAAACCCAGACAGCTATGGCTCCATCTGCTGGTAGGGTCGGGAACTCCACCCCTCTATGGCCAATCTTCCCACGCAGCTGAAACAAATGAGGAGCTGATGAGCTGAAGGTTTGGGAAGGGAAGAGACACACTGAGGGGAGTGTGTGGGGGGTGAAGAGACACAGTCTCCAACCTGGGCTCTCTGGAGGACAAGAGTGCTGCACGTCCACTTCCATGAGGAATATACGGATTTGGAGATACTTACCTTTGGGAAATACTCACCTTTGGATATATGCACCTGTGGAAATACGTGAGAGACATTTGGAAGGACTTTTTGCTGGGTTGGCCACTAGCTGCAACGTGGACTACAGTAAGGCTGGGGAAAAGTTATCTGAGCGAGTGAGAATTATGACTTTGGATGTGGAAGAGACATCCCTGAACTGTTAACCCTTAAAGAGCCACAAGAGAACAGAATTTTGTTATATTTTCGTTAATTTCCCAAGACCTATAATAAAATCCTTGTTTTGTTTGAACCTTGTCTCCTTGCACTACTTGAGCAACCCCGCTGAAAGCTGTGTAGCCTCTCGTGACGTCACAATACTAACAGCCTCTCACACATGGTTACAGTTACAGGCATCATGCACGCCTACATTAACGCACGTCCACAGCCAGACACACAGACAACCGCCACCTTCCCTCACACACACACACACACATACACACACACACACACACGCACACACTCATACTCATACACACACTCACATGTTGCTAATGGTTTTGCCTGTGAGTAGAGAGCTATCTATCAATCATGGTCCCCTTCACCTGCCCTTCATGTGTATCAGTGTGTCAGTGGTGGCGCTGGCTCTGGACCAGACTGGGAGGGACACTAATTACACACAGCCACTAATTAAGAAGCACACACACGAACACACACACACTCATACACTACTATGCACATATCACAAACACGCTTGAATACAATGTGAATACACCTACTGTACGTACACACTGCACACAAATAAACACACACACACACACATACCTACACACACACACACACGCACACACACAAACACACACACACAGACTCTTATCTGACCATAAAATTCATTAGCATCAGAAGCACATGAATAGACATTAGTGTTAATGAGAAAGGTGAGAGGTCTTGTGTGATGATGGAGAGATGGAAATCTACTATATTTTCTATAATAACACGCTATAGAACCCATTGTCTTCACACAGTCACTGTCACCGTTATAGCCATAACCCTGTGTGTGTCTGTGTGTGATTGTGTGTGTGTGTGGTTGTATATGTGTTTGTGTGTGTGTGTGTGTGTGTGTGGGTGTGTCTGTGTGTGTGTGTCCCATACAATAAATCAGCCTGCTTCCAGACGTCCTTGTGCCATAAAAATATCCCTGACACAATCATAAAGCAGAAAAATGTTATGACCTATCCTCCCCCTCTCCACTCCTCCTCCTCTTCCCCCTCATCTCTACTGCCATCACGCATGTAGAGTGACTAGTGATGGACTGGGATGGGCGGGTGAGAGGGAGGAGTGAGGATGGGAGAGAGGGAGAGGAAAGGTTTAGTTATAGAAAATGGGTTGGACAGGAGGGTTTGGGACAGAGATGAGAGGTGCAGGTAGGTTGACACAGGTTGGGACAGGAGGACAAATAAATAAAATAAATTGGGCTGGAGTTTGGGATAGAAAAGACAGAGGGATATAGGGGGTTTAGAGAGGAAGAGAGGAGTAGAAGAGGAAAGTGATTAGACATGCAGATCAGACCATAGTCAATAGATATGGCCATATGTCCCCCCAGCACCCCTAGTCCCATGGCGATGTATGATTCTCGAATTACTTCATTCTGCTGCATCGACTCACATCAATAATATATGGACAACATCTGGACCTGGGGGGCCCAGGGTGAACGTGACAGAGCATGTGTGTGGAGTGGGGTCTGATCCCCAATGGAGGGGGGTTTGCTGGACCAGTATATGGGGGAGAGGGGTAGCATATTGCCACCTGTGTGGGAGGATTGGGGAGTGCGTATGTGTGTGTGTCTTTGTCTGCACGTGTGTTGGAGAGGGGGGTTGAGTTGAGGTCTTCTGTCTTAGTGGTGAGTCTATGTTACAAGGTTGAAATCAATGACAGTCAGCACACACTTTTATTCTGTTTCCTATATCCACCCCCTCCCTTCCTCAGACTCACTCTCTCCTTCTCCCTCTCAGGTCTTACCTTCAAAGAGAAGGAAAATGAAAAGAAAAGCGGTACCATGTATCAAAGTAGCAGTAAGATTAAGATGCAGGGTGTCGCCATGGCAATGATTGATACTCTTTGCTTTCTGCAGACGAAGAGGTGAAATACAATCATTTTGTTATTGTACAAGCGTAGGGGGGGGTCTATTTTGGTGTGACTGTGTGTTTGTGTGTGACTCACCAAGTCAATGTCTGGGTCTCACCTGTGTACAACAGCAATGAAAGAGGTAAAAGAAGAGAAAAGATGGACAGAGCTAGAAAAGAGAGAAAAGGACAGAACGGAACATGGACGAGGTGAAGAGGTGAAACCGATGAAGAGGTGGCGAGTCGAGGCTCTCGTCGACCACAAAAAGAGACAGATGACAAATCCATATGTCAAATCAAAATCCAATAAAATCAAATTGTATTTGTCACATGCGCCGAATACAACCGGTGTAGAACTTACAGTGAAATGCTTACTTACAAGCCCCTTAACAAACAATGCCGTTTTAAGAAGAATACTAAAAAAATACACTATAAAATAATATGAAATAAAAGTAACAAATAATTAAAGGGCAGCAGTAAAAATAACAATAGCGAGGCTAAATACAGGGGGTACCGGTACCGAGTCAATGTGCGGGGGCACCGGTTAGTCGAGGTAATTGGGGTAATAAGTACATGTAGGTAGAGTTATTAAAGTGACTATGCATAGATAATAAACAGAGAGTAGCAGCAGCGTAAAAGAGGGGTGGGGGGGGCAATGCAAATAGTCTGGGTAGCCATTTGATTAGATGTTCAGGAGTCTTATGGCTTGAGGGTAGAAGCTGTTTAGAAGCCTCTTGGACCTAGACTTGGCACTCCGGTACCGCTTGCCGTGCGGTAGCAGAGAGAACAGTCTATGACTAGGGTGGCTGGAGTCTTTGACAATTTTTAGGGCCTTCCTCTTACACCGCCTGGTATAGAGGTCCTGGATGGCAGGAAGCTTGGCCCCAGTGATGTACTGGGCCATACGCACTACCCTCTGTAGTGCCTTGCGGTCAGAGGCCATGCAGTTGCCATACCAGGCAGTAATGCAACCAGTCAGGATGCTCTCGATGGTGCAGCTGTAGAACCTTTTGAGGATCTGAGGACCCATGCCAAATCTTTTCAGTCTCCTTAGGGGGAATAGGTTTTGTCGTGCCCTCTTCACGACTGTCTTGGTGTGCTTGGACCATGTTCGTTTGTTGGTGATGTGGACACCAAGGAACTTGAAGCTGTCAACCTTATTTTTCCATAAGAACCGGTTGACTGTTTAATGTAAAACTTTTAGAGACCCCAATGTCTGTCATCCTGCTACTCCCCTCTTTCTCCACCTCTGACCACAGCTAGACTAGATCCATCGTTCATACTTTAACTAGCCAGAGAAAGTGGGTGGGAGGTGGAAAAAGAGAGAGCAAGAGGGAGGGAGAGGAACAGAGAGACAGAAGAGAAATATTGAGAGAAATGGAAGGAACAGAATAGACATGGAAAGACAGGACAAAGAGAACAAGGAAATGGAAGAGATGTAGAAAGGGGAAGAAGGATTAAACCAAGGTACACTACCGGTCAAAAGTTTTACAACACCTACTCATTCAAGGGTTTTTCTTTCTTTTTACTATTTTCTACATTGTAGAATAATAGTGAAGACATCAAAACTATGAAATAACACATATGGAATCATGTAGTAACCAAAAAAGTGCTAAACAAATCAAAATATATTATATATTTGAGATTCTTCAAATACCCACCCTTTGCATTGATGACAGCTTTGCACACTCACCAGTAGTGTACATTGGCAAGATTAACGAAGCTCAAAGTTTCCCGGAGTGGCTTTGACAGTAACAGCCAGTGTGAGACTTAGAAATAATTAAGAGACTTAAAAACTCTGTGTTTTTATATTTGGCCCCAGGTGCTTATAAGGCACTCGGAATAGACGATATGTCACCTGGAATAGAACTCTGATAATTCGTTCTGGGATAACTATTATGCCCCTCACTATACCTTCAGCCTGTACCTCTCTCTATCGCTCTCTCTCTCTCTCAATTCAATTTCAATTTCAATTTAAGAGGCTTTATTGGCATGGGAAACATATGTTTACATTGCCAAAGTAAGTGAAATAGATAATAAACAAAAGTGAAATAAACAATAAATATTAACAGTAAACATTACACTCAGAAGTTCCAAAAGAATAAAGACATTTCAAATGTTATATTATGTCTATATACAGTGTTGTAACGATGTGGAAATTGTTAAAGTACAAAAGGGAAAATAAATCAAGATAAATATAGGTTTTATTTACAATGGTGTTTGTTCTTCACTGGTTGCCCTTTTCTTCTCTCTCTCTCTCTCTCTCTCTCTCTCTCTCTCTCTCTCTCTCTCTCAATTCAATTCAATTCAAGCTGCTTTATTGGCATGAAAAACATTGCGTCAATATTGCCAAAGCAACAATGTATGCAATATACATTGTAATAAAATAATAAAGAATAACAAATGATAATAAAAAATGGTAGTAAATAATAATAAATAAATAACAACAATAAAATGGTAACAGTCAATAGTATAACTATAATAAATATACAAATCTGAATATGGAAAATGAAACTATAACTAACTTATAACTAAATAACAGTCATCTTCACCATTATATCAGTACTACAACTACCATCATCATTACTACCACTACTACCACCACCATCATTAAACTGCCATCATTACCATTACCACCCATACCACTACTATTTGGAATGATAAACAACAATAATAATGGTAATAACAATAATAGCAATAACAATAATAATAATTAAGTTACTATTTACTATGCAGATGTTATTATTCAGTGTCCCTCAGGCTATGGCAGGCAAATACATATTTGGCTGCAAGAGGAGCCATTGCTCCTTCGCCCATGAGTATTTTTAGTTTTTCCTCTGGGTTTAATAAGTTAAAATTTGGAAGAAATGTAGACATTTCTGTGAATAATGAATCTCTTTGTGAGGAATATTTATCACAGTAAAGGAGAAAGTGCATTTCTGTTTCTACCTCCCCTGTCGTGCAGTGACCACATATACGCTCCTCTTTGGGTAGCCATGTCTTTATATGTCTGCCGGTTTCTATTGCCAATTGATGGTCACTCAGCCTGTCCTTGGTAAGGATCTGTCTCTGCTTCATATCTGTTTAGGGTCAGATAGCAATTTAGTCGGCTTTGGGATTTTGTTTCGTTTTTCCAATGTTGTAAATATGAGTCCTTTGATTGGTTCATGATTTTGTTCATTGGAATTCTTTCTTTTGAAGCAGTGCTGGTGTCAGCTTGGTTGGTTAGGTCGCACCAGCTGACTGAGAGGGCTCGTTTCTGGGCTCAGCTCTTGTGTTTGAAGTGCTTTAAATTGCAGACTTGAATTTGGACTTGAATTTAGATGTAGCCAAAATTTTAATGATATTTTCTGTATTTTCATTACTACTGGAAAGCGTACCAATTCTGCCCTGCATGCATTAGTTGGTGTATTTCTCTGGACTTGTAGAATTTTCCGACAGAATTCTGCATGTAGGGCTTCAATTGGATGTTTGTCCCATATTTTAAAGTCCAGTTTATTGAGTGGCCCCCAAACCTCACTTCCGTAAAAAACTATTGGTAGGATTACACTGTAAAATATTTTGGTCCAAATTCTAATTGGGATGTTGATTTTGAATAATTTCATTTTTATTGCATACAATGCTCTGCAGGCTTTTTCTTTGAGTGCATTCACTGCCATATTAAAGTTTCCCGATGCAGATATGGTCAGACCAAGGTATATGTAATTTTTGTGTGTTCAATTATGGTGTTGTTCAGGGTGAATTTATATTTGTGTTTCTGACATCTGTATTTTTTTTTGAAAATCATGATTTTAGTTTTTTTGAAATTTACTGCCAGGGCCCAATTATTGCAATATTCCTCTAGAATGTTAAGGTTCTGTTGAAGACCTTCTTTGGTTGGATCTTGTGGATATAGAAGGTATTTTACCTCTGTGTCAAATAGTGTGAGTCCTGGGGCTGGAGAATGGTCCAACATGTCTGCTAATTCATTGATATAAATGTTGAAAAGATTTGGACTCAAACTGCAGCCTTGTCTCACACCTCGACGTTGTGAAAATAATTATGTTCTTTGGTTTTTGATTTTTATTGCACACTTGTTTTCTGTGTACATACATTTTATTAAGTCATTCACCTTACCACCAAGCCCACTTTGGAGAATTTTGTAGAATAGCCCTTCATGCCAAATAGAATCAAATGCTTTTTTAAAGTCAATAAAGCAAGCAAAGATTTTGCCCTGTTTTTTTGGGTGGACGTGTTTATTAATTAGTGTGTGTAAGGTGTATATATGGTCAGTAGTGCGATGGTTAGGGAGAAAGCCAATTTGACATTTACTTATTAAATTTTTCTCTTGAAGAAAGGTTTGAATTCTTGAATTCAAAATGCTACAGAAAACCTTTCCCAAGTTGCTGTTTACGCAAATTCCCCTGTAATTATTGGGGTCTGATTTGTCTCCACTTTTGTGGATAGGGGAGATGAGCCCCTGGTTCCAGACATCAGGGAAGCAGCCAGAAGTTAAAACTATGTTGAACAACTTAAGCACAGCATTTTGCAACTCAGGTGTGCTGTTTTTCAGCATTTCATTTCTGATGTTTTCTAGACCACAAGCCTTCTTTGATTTTATAGATTTGAGCTTGTCATTTAGTTCTTGTTGGGTTATTGGGTAATCTAATGGATTTTGGTTGTTTTTAATGACCGATTCAAGGATGTTCAATTTTTCTTGAATTTCTAATTGGTTGCAATAAAATGCAAAGTAATTACTTAAAAATCATACAATGTGATTTTCTGGATTTTTGTTTTAGATTCCGTCTCTCACAGTTGAAGTGCACCTATGATAAAAATGACAGACCTCTACATGCTTTGTAAGTAGGAAAACCTGCAAAATCGGCAAAGTCATCATCTTATTGGTATTTGAATGTTAAATTGTTACATGATGTCATGTTTTGTGAAAGGTTTTTGTTGTTTTGGGAAAAATGGAGGGTTACAAAAGGGAATTTTGAGTCCTTGAGACAATGGTGGGAGGTTGGGAAGGCCCAAATACGATTATTTTGTCAACAGTATACTGCTCTGTCTCGAATTGAAGTTAAAGAGACTATCAGGGCCCTTGAACAGGACATCAAATCTATTGAATTGAAGTTGCTCACTCAGAATGACCCCGGACTAGTTATGAATTTACAGGACAAGAAACATGAACTGAGGTCGTTTCTGCATGAAAGAGTGAAGGGTGCCTTGATTAGGTCTCGTTTCGCTTCCCTCAAGGATATGGATGCTCCTAGTGCTTTTTTTAAAAAACCTAGGACAGTCGACATTGCAACGTAAACAGATGGTCTGCCTTCGTCTCCCTGATGGGAAGGTGACCACGGATGACAGTGAAATGCGTCAACATGCCGTGGATTTCTATTCTGCCCTCTATAAGGCGGAGGATTGTGACTCTCTGTGTACTGAACAGTTGTTACACGGTCTTCCTCAATTGGGACCTGAGCAAAGAGTCGCATTGGACTCTGAAATTACACTGCAAGAGCTGTCCACAGCAGTTATGCAGCTCTCAACAGGCCGAGCCCCTGGCATTGATGGTTTACCATCTGAGTTTTATAAGCACTTTTGGGGGTCTATTGGGGAGGATTTTTATGAAGTGGTGTGTGAATCTTTTCATGAGGGCTCTCTTCCTGTATCTTGTCAACGTGCGGTACTTTCACTGTTGCCAAAAAAGGGGGATTTGGCTCTCATAAAAAATTGGAGACCTGTTGCTTTGCTGTGTGCAGAATATAAAATTGTTTCTAAATGTCTCTCAAACAGGTTGAAAGAGTATCTGGGATTGTTGGTCCACAAGGACCAGTCCTACTGTGTACCTGATCGCTCTATTGTTGACAACTTGTTTCTAATAAGAGATGTTTTAGACATTTGTAAACTGTCTGATGTAAATGTGGGTTTACTTTCTTTGGATCAGGAGAAGGCTTTTGATCGTGTGGACCACCAGTACTTGTTTAAAACAATGAAAGCTTTGGGTTTGGGGATGTTTTTTTGTCTTGGATGAATTTACTGTATGCTGGGGCCTCGTGTATGGTGAAGGTGGGGGGTGGTTTGAGTTGTCCCATCCCTGTCCAAAGGGGCATCAGGCAGGGATGCCCAATTTCAGGGCATTTATATAGTCTGGCGATTGAACCAATGCTTTGTTTTTTAAGAGCGAAGCTTACTGGTTTCTCTGTGCCAGGTGTAATGAAGGGTCCCACGATAGCACTGTCTGCATATGCAGATGACGTGACAGTTTTTATTACAGGGGGTGAGGATGTTAAGGTTCTCTCAAACGCTTTAAAGGTGTATGAGGGGGCCTCCTCAGCTAGAGTCAATTGGGGAAAGAGTGAAGCGCTGTGGGCAGGCCAGCTTCAGATGGGGTCCGCTCCACGGTTACCAGGGGGGCTTCAGTGGGGCAGAGATGGGATGAAGACTTTGGGGGGTTTTCTAGGCTCCGATGTCTTTCAGAAAAAGAACTGGGAGGGTGTAGTGGAGAAAGTGTGTGCCAGACTGTCAAGATGGAAATCGGTGCTGCCCCAGCTATCTTATAGGGGAAGGGTACTGGTAGCTAATAATCTTGCTGCCTCTACCCTGTGGCACAGAATAATGATTTTGCAGCCACCAAAGGGTCTGATACAAGAGCTTCAGAGGACCCTTGTCAATTTCTTCTGGTCTGGACAACATTGGATTAAAGCTTCAGCCCTGTACCTGCCACTGCACGAGGGTGGGCAAGGCCTGGTGGACATTTCTTCCAGGATCATGGCTTTCCGGCTTCAAGCAGCACAGAGACTGTTGTACAGTGATGGTTCTAGCTGGGTTGACACAGCCTACACATTGATGAGGAGAGCGGGCTGTTTGGGCTTAGACAAGCACCTTTTCCTCTTAAAGCTGGAGGGGGTGAGTTGCCTGGCCTGACTCCATTTTATGAGTCTGTTATGCAGGCTTGGAGAGTTCTGGTCAAGTCCCGTAAGGCCTGCACGCCACCAGGGATGTGGCTTTTTGAAGAGCCTCTTTTTCACAACACTGCCATCCAGTCCCGTGTTCTGGGTTCAGCTAGCCTACGTTCATGTCTGATAGGTGTGGGGTGTACTAAGCTGGGTCATCTGATGCGTAACAGGAATAGGTCGTTGGAGGAGCTGGGAGAAAGAGCGGGGATCCGATCGTCTCGCCTACTGAGGGAGGTCGTCGCTGAGGTCTGTGACTCCTTGCCAGTACTTCATCTGCAGTATGTGACTGACACTTCCAATTCTGATCGGTGGAAGGAGGGTCTGGATTATGTGTTCCCTGCACTGATTGTTAGTGCTGCGGCGGGGGCATTCGAGGACGACGTGGGGATGCTGCTTTCCTTCGATACCCCGGAGCTGGGGGAGTTCAAGGAGGTGGGAAAGAAGGCCATGTACAGAATATGTGTAAAGGTGTCCCATGCCTCTTCCCTGGAAGGGGTAAAATCGACGAGGTGGACGGGTGTGCTTGGTCCAAGTGCCTCCCCAAAAGGCTGTTGGCGATCATCATACAAACTGCCTATTGATAAGAGGACAGCTGACCTCCAATGGAGGATAATACATGGAGCCATAGCCACCAACATGTATCTGGTACACCTGGATCCTACTGTTGTGGAGGGGTGTCCATTCTGTGCTGAGTCTGAAACTCTGGCACATCTGTTTTTACAGTGTCCCAGGTTGGTCGGGATGATTGACCTGATCACTAATTGGTTCTCAACGTTGGGAGAGGTTTACTCTTCCCAACTGTATATATTTGGGCCAAAGTACAGGTTTAGTCAGAAAGGTGTAGTTGTGTTGCTTAATTTTGTGTTAGGGGCAGCAAAATTAGCGATATGGAAGACCCGAAAGAACAGTATTCGGGGACAGGGGTCTGTGGATGTGGTGGGAATGCTGGAGGGAATGTTGGCAGTGAGACTAAGGGTTGAGTTTGCCTATTATAAACTTGTCAACAATATTGATCTGTTTATGAGTATATGGGGTATTCAGAGGCTGTTGTGTTCAGTTACTGTGGAGGAGGAATTGGAGTTGTGTTTTTAATTGATGTGTAAATACGGTTTTGTATGAGTATTTATTGTGTGGTGGGCTCCCAGACCCAATAAAGATTATTTAAAACTTTTTTAAAAATCCGGAATCTCTCCCTCTCTCTCTCTCTCTCTCTCTCTCTCTCTCTCTCTCTCTCTCTCTCTCTCTCTCTCTCTCTCTCTCTCTCTCTCTCTCTCTCTCTCTCTCTGTCTCCGTCTCTCTCTCTCTCTCTCTCTCTCTCTCTCTCTCTCTCTCTCTCAATTCAATTCAATTTCAATTTAAGGGCTTTATTGGCATGGGAAACGTGTGTTAACATTGCCAAAGCAAGTGAAGTAGATAGTAAACAAAAGTGAAATAAACAATAAATATTAACAGTAAACATTACACTCAGAAGTTTCAAAAGAATAAAGACATTTCAAATGTCATATTATGTATATATACAGTGTTGTAACAATGTGCAAATAGTTAAAGTACAAATGGGAAAATAAATAAACATAAATATGGGTTTTATTTACAATGGTGTTTGTTCTTCACTGGTTGCCCTTTTCTTGTGGCAACAGGTCACAAATCTTGCAGCTGTGATGGCACACTGTGGTTTTTCACCCAGTAGATAAGGGAGTTTATCAAAATTGGGTTTGTTTTCGAATTCTTTGTGGATCACTGTAATCTGAGGGAAATATGTGTCTCTAATATGGTCATACATTTGGCAGGAGGTTAGGAAGTGCAGCTCAGTTTCCACCTCATTTTGTGGGCAGTGTGCACATAGCCTGTCTTCTCTTGAGAGCCAGGTCTGCCTACGGTGGCCTTTCTCATTAGCAAGGCTATGCTCAATGAGTCTGTACATAGTCAAAGCTTTCCTTAAGTGTGGGTCAGTCACAGTGGTCAGGTATTCTGCCACTGTGTACTCTCTGTTTAGGGCCAAATAGCATTCTAGTTTGCTCAGTTTTTTTGTTTGTTCTTTCCAATGTGTCAAGTAATTCTCTTTTTGTTTTCTCATGATTTGGTTGGGTCTAATTGTGTTGTTGTTGTTGTTGTTGTTGTCCTGGGGCTGTGTGGGGTCTGTTTGTGTTTGTGAACAGAGCCCCGGGACAAGCTTACTTAGGGGACTCTTCTCCAAGTTCATCTCTCTGTAGGTGATGGCTTTGTTATGGAAGGTTTGGGAATCGCTTCCTTTTAAGTGGTTATAGAATTTAACGGCTCTTTTCTGGATTTTGATAATTAGCGGGTATTGGCCTAATTCTGCTCTGCATGCATTATTTGGTGTTTTACGTTGTACACGGAGGATTTTTTTGCAGAATTCTGCATGCAGAGTCTCAATTTGGTGTTTGTCCCATTTTGTGAATTATTGGTTGGTGAGCGGACCCAAACCTCAGAACCATAAAGGGCAATGGGTTCTATAACTGATTCAAGTATTTTTAGACAGATCCTAATTGGTATGTCAAATTTTATGTTCCTTGTGATGGCATAGAAGGCCCTTCTTGCTTTGTCTCTCAGATCGTTCACAGCTTTGTGGAAGTTACCTGTGGCGCTGATGTTTAGGCAGAGGTATGTATAGTTATTTGTGTGCTCTAGGGCAACGGTGTCTAGATAGAATTTGTATTTGTGGTCCTCTCTCTCTCTCTCTCTCTGTCTACTTGTCATTCTGTCTGCCTCTCTTCGTCCTCTACCTATTCATCTCCCATGTCTATGCTTCTCCTGTGCTTTCTCTCTCCCTCTCCTTCTCTCTTTCTCCCTCTGTTCGTCATTCTCTACCTCTACCTTCTGCACTCTTTCTCTCTCATTTTCTTTCTTCCTCTTCTACCTCCCTCCATCCACCCATCCATCCATCCACCCATCCATCCACCCATCCATCCATCCATCCATCCACCCATCCATCCACCCATCCATCTTCTGTCTCTGTATTAGGGCTGTTACTGTGACTGTATTACTGCCACACCGGCGGTCACGAGTCATGACGGCAGTCAAATTCCATGTGACCGTTCAGTCACGGTAATTAGGCCTCTCCAAGCTCTGATGGTGCTGATGGTCATTAGTAGCCTACCAAACTTTCTAACTGCCTGGTACTCAGCACTCTATTGTCCCTCTAATCACTCTGAAATCAATGCAAATTTCATAAAAAATCGAATCAAACACTTCATGAGACCCCTTGAGCTCATGTTGCTCAACATTTCTATTGGCTAGTCCTACTATATTTATTTCTCAACTTTCCTAATATTAAGCACATTGCTTCTCTTTACAACAGGAGTATAGCATACCTGGCTGGCATGAAAATGAACCACTGGAAAGCGTCCTCCATTCGCTATTTAAGTGCATAGATTACATGTATTTTTTTCCGCTGCCCCAGTTTCAAGACAGGTGCATGATATTGGTCCATTCTAAATAAAAATGTCACACATATATTATTTAGCATATGTAAAGACAAGATTAAATCAAGAATAGTCTGATGGGTGACAATATTAGCCTATCACTTGTGAATAATATATTATCACTTGTGAATGATGCCCAGCTGAAGGTGTCACGCCCTGGCTCTGGGGACACTGTTATGTTGAGCCAGGGTGTGTAATTCTATGTTTGTATTTCTATGTTGGCCTGAGTGACTCCCAATCAGAGGCAACGAGTGTCAGCTGGTTGTCTCTGATTGGGAGCCATATTTAACTGTCTGTCTTTCACTTTGTGTTTGTGGTTTCTTGTTCTTATTTGGTTTGTGTAGACATCACGTTTTCGTCTGTTGTTTTGATCGTGTGATCATTCTAATAAATATAATGTTCGCATTCAACGCTGCGCCTTGGTCTCTCCCTGACGATCGTGACAGAAGGCATAATAACTTCTTAAATTAAGCACATTAATCCGCTTTACAACGGGTGTAGAGTCTTACTGGCATACATAGTATGGGTAAGATAATTTTCACCATAAAAATGCACCTTTACAATAAAAGCATTACATGCATAATTGCATTTGCGGTCACTTTTGAGAATGGTGTTTTCCTGCTAATGGAACATTCGCGCTTATAGCCTACTGCTGTGTGTGCATTGCTGTGCTTATAATGTGAAGACATAGCCTAATAGTTTATCAACATTTAAAGCTAAACGTTCTGATCTGGTGCATCAGCTTCATTGCTTAAAAAAGTTTTTTTAATGCTAGTGGTTGTATTAATTTGGGATCGCATCCCACAACTATCCCAGACTATGTTTGGAATATTTATTTCTCGCACAGAATAGAATAGGTACATTTTTGTAGTATGGGGGATAGTAGGTTGACATAGGCTAGTGCTTTTGCTGTTCGTTAGGCCTACTCATCTTGTTGGCTGACGAAAAGTAAATGTGGACAGTTCTTCCAATATCTTCAATATGCACCTCGGAATTGGATAAGGAGCGGGCAGTTGCATCCCCGATGTGTCTGTCCGACGTGTCTGTCTTCACTTGTAGCCTGTGAGAAAGGCCCGATCACGTGACTGAGAGCCATGTGAGGGAGAGATGCTTCGGAGCAGGCAGTCAGGAGAAGGGAATTATAATTATTACATTCAGCCCAAGGGCACAAATGCCACCGGCCGCAAAAGGCATGGATTTTTTTGGGGGCATTATAATAATAATAATATGCCATTTAGCAGACGCCTTTATCCAAAGCGATTTACAGTCATGCGTGCATACATTTTTTTTTTTGTGTATGGGTGGTTCCGGGGATCAAACCCACTATCTTGGCATTACAAGCGTCGTGCTCTACCAGCTGAGCTACAGAGGACCACAAAGGGGATGCCGCCGGGAAATTCAAGGCATTATCTGTCACGGTTTCGGCCGAGGCTGCCTCTCTCCCTTGTTCGGGCAGGCTTCGGCGTTCGTCGTCTCCGGAATTCTAGCTGCCACCGCTAGATGTTTCATGTTCGTTTGCTTTTGTCTGTTTGTTTACACACCTGTTTCTGTTTTGACGTAATTAGTGTCCTATAAGTTTCTCGTTGTGTTTGTCTAGTGTTGTGTGTGATTGTTTCCGTCAGTGTTGTGTTTTGCTCGGTTGAGCGTATTGTCTCCACTGTGCTGGAGCTTATTTTTGCACTTGTGTGTGCACCGTTACATTTTGTCGCACCTGTTAGTGCGCATTTACCTTTCGCCTTCGTGCGGGTTTTGCTGTCGGGCTTAGTTGTCCTGTTGCCTGTGTTGGGCCAGTAATACAGCCTTTGGAACATTCAGTCTGCGTCCTGCGTTTGATTCCTACACTACACCTACAACACGCCCTGACAGAATCACACACCACAACAATGGAATCAGCAGGAGCCAAAGCAGCCCAGACGAGACTGGAAGCCCAGGTTCAGGACCAGCAAGAGCAGCTCCTGCAGATGGGGACCGCACTGCAGGAGGTGATTACCACACTCCGAGGCTGGGGTTCGCCTCCACCGCCGCCCGCCCTGCCAGCACCATCGGCCAGCCCGCCCATTCCAGCGCCGGAACCTCGAGGAGTCCGACTATCTCTCCCGAGGGCCTACGATGGGACCGCGGCTGGGTGTCAGGGATTCCTGCTCCAGGTAGAGCTATACCTGGCCACAGTGCACCCGGCACCTTCAGGGCATGAGAGCGTGTCCGCCCTGATCTCCTGCCTGGCCGGAAAAGCGTTGGAGTGGGCCAACGCGGAGTGGAGGAAGATCGACGCCACGACGATTACGTACACCGAGTTCTCCCGCCGCTTCAGGGCGGTGTTTGACCATCCCCGGAGGGGGAAAGCGGCGGGGGAGCGTCTGGTCTTCCTCCGGCAGGGGAGGAGAAGTGCCCAGGAATTCGCGCTCGAATTCCGTACTCTAGCGGCAGATGCAGGGTGGAATGATCGGGCCCTCATCGATCTATACCGATGCAGCCTACGAGAGGACGTCCGTCGGGAGCTGGCTTGTAGGGACACCAGCCTCACTTTCGACCAGCTGGTTGATATGTCCATCAGGCTGGATACCTTGCTGGCTACCCGCGGACGTCCTGCGGAGGGTCCGTCCATTCCACCCTCCAGCGTCTCCGAGCCTTGTCCTATGGAGCTTGGGGCGCTGGCGCTAGAGAGAGGAGGAGTCGGCAGGCTAGGGGGTCCATCCACTGCACCAACTGTGGTCGGGGAGGACACACCGCGGCTAGGTGCTGGGGATGGCCTCCTAGGGGAGATGACGACAGGTCCCGCACTGGGGATTCCCTCCAGGTGAGTAGGCGCCCCACTCACCCAGAGCTCACTGTTGCCCATTTTTGTATGCCTGTACGTTTTCCACAGGTAGCACCTCATTCCCAGCATAAGGCGCTGGTAGATTCAGGCGCAGC
Organism: Coregonus clupeaformis; assembly: GCF_020615455.1. Lineage (NCBI taxonomy): Eukaryota > Metazoa > Chordata > Actinopteri > Salmoniformes > Salmonidae > Coregonus > Coregonus clupeaformis. Next base: position 34,352,863 of record NC_059196.1, read on the forward strand.
TGGGAATTTTATTGATAAAAAGTTTTGTTTAGCGTTAGGGATTCCCCTCATTCCTGTTGATGTTCCTTTTCCCGTTCACGCCCTAGATAGTCGTCCGTTGGGTACGGGCTTAATCAGGGAGGTCACGGCGCCACTTAGGATGTGTGCGCAGGGGGATCATCAGGAGATGATTCAGCTGTTCCTGATTGACTCTCCTGCGTATCCGGTGGTGCTGGGCATGCCCTGGTTGAGTACCCATAACCCAGCGATTTCGTGGCAGGAGAGGGCTCTGATGGAGTGGTCTGCTCAGTGTGTGGGTAGGTGTTTGGGCGTTTCCGTAGGGGCTACCTCGGTGGAGAGTCCAAACCAGGTGCCCGCATTGCACGTTCCACCTGAGTATGGGGATTTGGCTATTGCGTTTAGTAAGGCGAGGGCGACGCGGTTGCCACCCCATAGGCAGGGGGATTGTGCGATAAACCTCCAGGCAGGAGCTGCGCTCCCACGGAGCCATGTGTATCCTCTGTCTCAGGAGGAGAAGAAAGCTATGGAGATTTACATAGACGAATCGCTGAGACAAGGATACATACGGCCGTCCACTTCCCCCGCGTCATCGAAGTTTCTTTTTCGTGAAGAAAAAGGATGGTGGTTTGCGTCCGTGCATCGATTACCGTGGTCTCAATCAGATTACGGTGAAGTATAGTTATCCACTCCCGCTGATTGCGACCATGACTGAGTCGTTGCATGGGGCGCGTTTCTTCACGAAATTAGATCTCAGGAGCGCGTACAACTTGGTGCGCATCAGGGAGGGTGATGAATGGAAAACAGCCTTTAGTACCACCTCGGGCCATTACGAGTATCTGGTCATGCCATACGGGTTGATGAACGCTCCATCAGTTTTCCAATCATTTGTGGATGAGATCTTCAGGGACATGCAGGGGCAGGGGGTGGTGGTGTACATTGATGACATTCTCGTGTACTCACCTACCCGTGTCGAGCATGTGGCCCTGGTGCGCAGGGTGTTGCGGAGGCTGGTGGAGCACGACCTGTATGTGAAGGCAGAGAAGTGTCTGTTTTTCCAGGAGTCGGTCTCCTTTTTGGGTTATCAGTTGTCTGCGTCAGGGGTGAAGATGGAGGTAGACCGGGTGTCGGGCCGTGCGTAATTGGCAAACACCAACCACTGTGAAGGAGGTGCAGCAGTTTTTGGGGTTTGCAAATTACTACAGGAGGTTTATCCGGGGTTTTGGACAGGTGGCAGCTCCCATCACGTCTCTGTTGAAGGGGGGTCCGGTGCGTCTGCAGTGGTCGGCCGAGGCGGACAGGGCGTTTGGGAGGCTGAAGGACCTGTTTACCTCGGCCCGGTGCTGGCGCATCCGGATCCCTCTTTGCCGTTCCAAGTAGATGTGGACGCGTCGGAGGCCGGTTTAGGAGCCGTGCTTTCACAACGGTCTGGCGCGCCACCTAAACTCCGCCCCTGTGCTTTTTATTCTAAGAAGCTCAGTCCGGCGGAGCGGAACTATGACGTAGGGGACAGGGAGCTGTTAGCCGTGGTACAGGCTCTAAAGGTGTGGAGGCACTGGCTTGAGGGGCTCAACACCCTTTCCTCATTTTGACGGACCACCGTAACCTGGAGTACATCCGGGCGGCGAGGAGGCTGAACCCTCGCCAGGCAAGATGGAGTATGTTCTTGACCAGGTTTACTTTTAAGATCACGTACATCCCTGGGTCACAGAATGGCAAGGCAGATGCGCTGTCTCGGCGGTATGACGCGGAGGAGAGGTCCGTGGAGCCCACTCCCATACTGCCTGAGTCGTGTCTGGTGGCACCGGTAGTGTGGGAGGTCGATGCTGAACTCGAGCGGGCGGTACGCACCGACCCTAGTCCACCACAGTGCCCGGAGGGTCGGAAGTACGTTCCGCTCGAGGTTCGGGATCGATTGATCTATTGGGCTCACACGTCACCCTCCTCTGGACATCCGGGTATCGGCCGGACAGTGCACTGTCTTAGTGCCAAGTACTGGTGGCCCACGTTGGCAAGGGATGTGAGGGTTTATGTTTCCTCCTGCTCGGTGTGCGCCCAGTGTAAGGCGCCTAGACATCTACCTAGGGGTAAGTTGCTACCCCTGCCTGTTCCACAACGGCCATGGTCCCACCTATCAGTGGACTTTATAACAGACCTTCCCCTCTCCCAAGGGAATACTACCATCCTGGTCGTTGTGGACCGGTTCTCTAAGGCCTGTCGTTTGCTCCCCATGCCGGGTCTTCCTACGGCCCTGCAAACTGCCGAGGCACTGTTTACCCATGTGTTCCGGCACTACGGGGTACCCGAGGACATTGTGGCTGATCGGGGTCCCCAATTCACCTCCAGAGTCTGGAGAGCGTTTATGGAGCGGTTGGGGGTCTCGGTGAGCCTCACCTCGGGTTACCACCCAGAGAGCAATGGGCAGGTGGAACGCGTAAACCAGGATGTGGGTAGGTTTCTCAGAACATACTGCCAGGACCGGCCGGAGGAGTGGTCAAGGTACGTTCCCTGGGCCGAGATGGCCCAGAATTCCCTACGCCATTCCTCCACTAACCTAACTCCATTTCAATGTGTGTTAGGTTACCAGCCGGTTCTGGCACCCTGGCAGCAGAGCCAGATCGAGGCTCCTGCGGTGGATGAGTGGGCGCGGCGCTCGGAGGAGACTTGGAACGCTGCACACGTCCACCTGCAGCGGGCCCTCCGACGTCAGAAGGCGAGCGCTGATCTCCACCGCAGTGAGGCACCGGTGTACGCACCTGGTGATCGAGTCTGGCTCTCTACCAGAAACCTGCCCCTCCGCCTGCCCTGTCGGAAACTGGGTCGGCGGTTTGTAGGGCCATTTAAAGTCCTGAGAAGGTTGAACGAGGTATGTTATAGATTACAGCTACCTGTGGAGTATAAGTGTATTAACCCCTCGTTCCATGTGTCCCTTCTCAGGCCGGTGGTAGCGGGCCCACTCCAAGAAGATGAGATCTTGGAGACTCCTCCGCCCCCTTTGGACATCGAGGGGGCACCGGCGTACTCCGTGAGATCCATCTTGGATTCGAGACGTCGGATGGGGGTCTCCAGTATCTAGTGGAGTGGGAGGGGTACGGTCCGGAGGAGCGGTGCTGGGTGCCGAGGAGAGACGTGTTGGACCCGTCGCTCCTGACGGAGTTCCATCGGAGGCATCCGACGCGCCCTGCGCCGCGTCCCCCTGGTCGTCCCCGAGGCCGGAGTCGGCGCACGTCTGGAGCCGCGCGTCAAGGGGGGTACTGTCACGGTTTCGGCCGAGGCTGCCTCTCTCCCTTGTTCGGGCAGGCTTCGGCGTTCGTCGTCTCCCGGGAATTCTAGCTGCCACCGCTAGATGTTTCATGTTCGTTTGCTTTTGTCTGTTTGTTTACACACCTGTTTCTGTTTTGACGTAATTAGTGTCCTATAAGTTTCTCGTTGTGTTTGTCTAGTGTTGTGTGTGATTGTTTCCGTCAGTGTTGTGTTTTGCTCGGTTGAGCGTATTGTCTCCACTGTGCTGGAGCTTATTTTTGCACTTGTGTGTGCACCGTTACATTTTGTCGCACCTGTTAGTGCGCATTTACCTTTCGCCTTCGTGCGGGTTTTGCTGTCGGGCTTAGTTGTCCTGTTGCCTGTGTTGGGCCAGTAATACAGCCTTTGGAACATTCAGTCTGCGTCCTGCGTTTGATTCCTACACTACACCTACAACACGCCCTGACATTATCAAGTGCTTGTCAAATTGTGAATGAGAGACTGATGAAGTGTGTACAGGCTGCGCAAAAGCATAAGGACAACTCAGAGTATGCTATTCTGTTCTTCTGAAATGGACTACATTTTCTTCATATCATGTTTCTTTAGACCTGTCTAAAATAAATAATGGATTTATTGTGACGGTGTAGGCTATATTACATGGATTTATTAAACTTTTTTAAATGTAGATGCTCCAAAGGTCTGCATCAGTGGCTTGTAGGCTACATTTACATTTACATCATTTAGCAGATGCTCTTATCCAGAGCGACTTACAAATTGGTGCATTCAACTTATGATAGCCAGTGGGACAACCACCTTTTTTTTTTTTGTGGGGGAAGAAGGATTACTTTATACTATTCCATGTATTCCTTAAAGAGGTAGGGTTTCAAGTGTCTCCAGAAGGTGGTCAGTGACTCCGCTGTCCTGGCGTTGTGGGGGAGCTTGTTCCACCATTGGTGTGCCAGAGCAGCGAATAGCTTTGACTGGGTTGAGTGGGAACTGTGCTTCCATAGAGGTAGGAGAGCTAGCAGGCCAGAGGTGGATGAACGTAGTGCCCTCGTTTGGGTGTAGGGTCTGATCAGAGCCTGAAGGTAAGGAGGTGCCATTCCCCTCACAGCTCCGTAGGCAAGCACCATGGTCTTGTAGTAGATGCGAGCCTCAACTGGAAGCCAGTGGTGTGTGCGGAGGAGCGGGGTGACATGAGAGAACTTGGGAAGGTTGTACACCAGACGGGCTGCAGCGTTCTGGATAAGTTGAAGGGGTTTAATGGCACAGGCAGGGAGCCCAACCAACAGCGAGTTGCAGTAATCCAGACGGGAGATGACAAGTGCCTGGATTAGGACCTGTGCCGCTTTCTGTGTAAGGTAGGGTCGTACTCTGCAAATGTTGTAGAGCATGAACCTGCAGGATCGGGTCACAGCTTTGATGTTAGCGGAGAACGACAGGGTATTGTCCAGGGTCACGCCAAGGTTCTTTGCACTCTGGGAGGAGGACACAATGGAGTTGTCAACCGTGATGGCGAGATCATGGAGCGGGCAGTCCTTCCCCGGGAGGAAGAGCAGCTCCGTCTTGCCGAGGTTCAGCTTGAGGTGGTGATCCGACATCCACACTGATATGTCTGCCAGACATGCAGAGATGCGATTCGCCACCTGGTTATCAGAAGGGGGAAAGGAGAAAATTAATTGTGTGTCGTCTGCGTAGCAATGATAGGAGAGACCATGTGAGGATATGACAGAGCCAAGTGACTTGGTGTATAGAGAGAATAGGAGAGGGCCTAGAACTGAGCCCTGGGGGACACCAGTGGTGAGAGCACGTGGTGCGGAGACAGATTCTCGCCACGCCACCTGGTAGGAGCAACCTGTCAGGTAGGATGCAATCCAAGAGTGAGCAGCGCCGGAGATGCCCAACTCGGAGAGGGTGGAGAGGAGGATCTGATGGTTCACAGTATCAAAGGCAGCGGATAGGTCTAGAAGGATAAAAGCAGAGGAGAGAGAGTTAGCTTTAGCAGTGCGGAGAGCCTCCGTGACACAGAGAAGAGCAGTCTCAGTTGAATGACCAGTCTTGAAACCTGACTGGTTTGGATCAAGAAGGTCATTCTGAGAGAGATAGCAGGAGAGTTGGCTAGAGACGGCACGCTCAAGAGTTTTGGAGAGAAAAGAAAGAAGGGATACTGGTCAATAGTTGTTGACATCGGAGGGATCGAGTGTAGGTTTTTTGAGGAGGTGTGCAACACTCGCTCTCTTGAAGACGGAAGGGACATGGCCAGCGGTCAAGGATGAGTTGATGAGCGAGGTGAGGTAAGGGAGAAGGTCTCCGGAAATGGTCTGGAGAAGAGAGGAGGGGATAGGGTCAAGCGGGCAGGTTATTGGGCGGCCGGCCGTCACAAGTCACAAGATTTCATCTGGAGAGAGAGGGGAGAAAGAAGTCAAAGCATAGGGTAGGGCAGCGTGAGCAGGACCTGCGGTGTCATTTGACTTAATAAATGAGGATCGGATGTCGTCAACCTTCTTTTCAAAATGGTTGACGAAGTCATCCACAGAGAGGGATGAGGGAGGGGGAGGAGGAGGGGGATTCAGCAGGGAGGAGAAGGTGGTAAAGAGCTTCCTAGGGTTAGAGGCAGAGGCTTGAAATTTAGAGTGGTAGAAAGTGGCTTTAGCAGCGGAAACAGAGTAAGAGAATGTAGAGAGGAGGGAGTGAAAAGATGACAGGTCCGCAGGGAGTCTAGTTTTCCTCCATTTCTGCTTGGCTGCCTGGAGCCCTGTTCTGTGAGCTCGCAATGAGTCGTCAAGCCACGGAGCAGGAGGGGAGGACCGAGCCGGCCGGGAGGATAGGGGACATAGAGAGTCAAAAGATGCAGAAAGGGAGGAGAGGAGTGTTGAGGAGGCAGAATCAGGAGATCGGAGGGAGAAGGATTTAGCAGAGGGAAGAGATGATAGGATGGAAGAGGAGAGAGTAGCGGGAGAGAGAGAGCGAAAGTTGCGACAGCACATAACCATCGGAGTAGGGGCAGAGTGAGTAGTGTTGGAGGAGAGCGAGAGAGAAAAGGATACAAAGTAGTGGTCTGACTTTGAGGGGAGTTGCAGTGAGATTAGTAGAAGAACAGCATCTAGTAAAGATGAGATCAAGCGTATTGCCTGCCTTGTGAGTATGGGGGGACGGTGAGAGGGTGAGGTCAAAAGAGGAAAGGAGTGGAAAGAAGGAGGCAGAGAGAAATGAGTCAAAGGCAGACGTAGGGAGGTTAAAGTCACCCAGAACTGTGAGGGGTGAGTCATCCTCAGGAAAGGAACTTATCAAGGCGTCAAGCTCATTGATGAACAAGGGTACCTGGAGGGCGATAAATGACAAGGATGTTAAGCTTGAATGGGCTAGTGACTGTGACAGCATGGAATTCAAATGAGGAGATAGACAGATGGGTCAGGGGAAAAAGAGAGAATGTCTACTTGGGAGAGATGAGGATTCCTGTGCCACCGCCGCGCTGACCAGATGCTCTCGGGGTATGCGAGAATACATGGTCAGACGAGGGAAGAGCAGTAGGAGTAGCAGTGTTTTCTGTGGTAATCCATGTTTCTGTCAGCGCCAAGAAGTCGAGGGACTGGAGGGTAGCATAGGCTGAGATGAACTCTGCCTTGATGGCCGCAGAACGGCAGTTCCAGAGGCTGCCGGAGACCTGGAACTCCACGTGGGTCGTGCGCGCAGGGACCACCAGATTAGAGTGGCAGCAGCCACGCGGTATGAAGCGTTTGTATGGCCTGTGCAGAGAGGAGAGAACAGGGATAGACAGACACATAGTTGACAGGCTACAGAAAAAGGCTACAATAATGCAAAGGAGATCGGAATGAAAGGTAGCTTAGTGGTTAAGAGCGTTGTGCCAGTAACCGAAAGGTCGCTGGTTCTAATCCCCGAGCCGACTAGGTGAAAAATCTGTCGATGTGCCCTTGAGCAAGGCACTTAACCCTAATTGCTCCTGTAAGTCGCTCTGGATAAGAGCGTCTGCTAAGTAACTAAAATGTAATGTAAATGTAACTAAATATCTCGGAAAGCGAGAGAGCGGGGCCTCCCTCAATTACGTTTCACTGAAACACTCAAATATAACTTTCCCAACTTCCACTTTAGAAATTATAATTTTCTAGGAATAGACTCTAACTTAGTTTATTCAGCTAGCTAACTTGGTACAGTATTCTTCCGTGAAAACCGTCCAGGGCACCGAATCCTATGACGCCATAGCCAACTAGCATGCCAGCCTCCAATAACACGGTTTAGCACCAATACTCGGTTACAACAAACCAGTGTGTTAACACGCCAAACAGATCATTCGTGTCTAACGTTGTGTAAAGTTTTGGGTTCGTTTTGACAGTTTGAGTGAGTACGTCGTCAACTTATTCAGCCAGTTAGTTAGCTAGAATAGTTAGCATACTAGCTAGCCATTGCTCTCTGCCAACGAACCTCCCCTCCTCCGACGGCACATAACACACAGAGAGAGCCAAGCTAACGTTAACTAGTCACCCATGTCCTGAATTCCCTTGAACGACTCTTGTTACCAGTTTGTAAAAACAAAACAAAAATAAATGTAGGTTATAACTTACCCTTAGTAGCTACTGTTAGCCAGTTAAGTGCAAAGCTAGCCACTGAATCGATTCAGCCAGTTCGCATCTGTCCCAACGGAGAGAAAGGCTATGCGTGGAAGACAGGAGATGCTAAATGTGTTTATGTTAATTAACGGTAAATTACCGTGAGACCAGTTACATGCTTTACAATCACCTGCTGACCAAATTTCATGACCATCACAGCCCTACTCTGTATCAGGTCAGGTTAGGTGTGTGGAGAGTGTGTCCCACTGTGGGAGTGTTCGGACACCAGGAGACAGAGGAAGCAGAGACAACTACAGGTGGTGTAATCTCTGGTTCCTGGAGGGGCCAATGCAAATAATCAGACTGCTCCTCTGGACATGTGAGGAGGATGAAAAGGGATGAGAAGGGCATCTCCTGGGGTCAGAGTGCAAAGGGTATGGGGTAGAGGAATCATACAGAATTCATATACATACACAAACAGACACACACACATTCATGGTCATTTGCACACATATGCATACACATACAGAGGGGAAGGGATACGATCCCTGTGAGAAATGAGACAGGAGGTTGAGCTCCTGGGGGGGATGTTAATCTCAGCTTTGTCCTTGAGAAGGTGAAGCAGGCCAGTCCTTCTGGTGTCCATTACCCCTGCCAAAAGCAGCAGCAGCCCCCATCTCATTTACCAAGCCTGCTGTGAGCCCCCCACCACCATCCCAATCAGCCCATACCACCCTCATTCACTCCAGTAAGGAGCTTTCCTATGCCCCCCTCCTCTCCACTCATTGCCCTCCCCACTGTGCCATGAGAAAGCCCGTAATGATTAATAGTTAATTCATCAATCTGGACCATTAGTAACTGGACCACCTCTCCAGACCTGTCCCCCTCTTCCTCTCTCACAAGTGGACAACCTTCCTCCCTCCCTGTCTGGTCTGTCTGGCCTTGGCAGCCATTGTTGCTCCGGCCCAGACAGGTCATCTCATTATTGGTGTTGAACACTTAGTGATCATGAGTCACATTAGGTTGATTACACAATCTATTAATATTTCTACAAGAGCAGTTAATTCGCTTTGCTCTGTGTGTGTGTGTGTGTGTGTTTGTGTGTTTGTGTGTGTGTGTGTGTGTGTGTGTGTTTGTGTGTGTGTGTGTGTCTGTTACTGGAGGCTTAATGAGCAAAGTGAGAAAAAAACAGCTCATTAATTTTTTTATATTTACCTGCAGGCGCTGAGGGTGACACAAACTCTGTACCCATAGCAACTCCAGGTGAATGATGGTGTATGCGTGCTGGTGGGTGTGTGTGTGTGTGCGCCTGTGTGTTGTTTAACTTTAGCTCCCATCTCCCAATCCACCCTGGGGAGAACAGAATCATTGATTACCCTTCAAGTGTTGAATAAATCTCAGGGCAAGGACTGTAGACTCTCTCTCTCTCTCTCTCTCGCTCTCTCTGCTCTCTCTCTCTCTCTCTCTCTCTCTCTCTCTCTCTCTCTCTCTCTCTCTCCCCTCTCTCCTACTGGCTGTTCTCTCTGCCTCAACCTCCCTGCTTCCACCTTCTTTCCCCTTCTCTCCTAGTGTTCTCTGTCCTGTCCACTGTCCTGTCCTCTGTCCCGTCCTCGGTCCTGTCCTCTGTAATGTCCTCTATACTGTCACCTCATGGTCCTGTTAACAGCAGACTCTGACAGAGCAGTATTGTGCTCAGTGATTGGGCTTCTCAACCAAGGCCCTCTCAGCCATTAAACATCCGCAATGATGAGCTCAGAACAAGGGCTGAGGTCCATGGGCCCGTCCTGCCCGGCTCAGCTTACCCCCAGAGTGGAAGCAGGTGGAAACAATCTAGCACTGGAATGGCCGACTATATGTTAGAGAGTCATATCCTGGCTCCTTCAGTGTGACAGTTGCAAACGTCAGGGGACATGTAAAATGGAGCTCCTTGACAAGTGCTCTGGCTAACGGGAACCATGATAATGGTCGTACAGAAGACATACAAACACATGCTCAAAGGTGCACGCACACACACACACACACGGACACACACACACACGGACACACACACCAAAATGACAACCGTAGTAGACACAGAGACACACGCACATCTACAAAACAATAATGCACAAAAGTCATTTCACAAATGACTTCAAATTTCAATCCCCCATTGATTTCATGGACAATAGCTGTGGTGCAAGATAATACCCGTCCACAGGCAGAGCTTTCCTCTTCTGTGTCTGTGTCTGTCTGTGTCTGTGTCTGTGTCTGTGCTGTACTGCGGTCTTTCTCCAGCAGGCAGTCTGATAGTCCTTGTTAGACAGAGGAGACTGTATTAACCTTTCTGCTCTTAATCCATGCTGACAAAGCCTGCAGGCTACAGCACACACACACACACAAATGCACACACACACACACACACACATACACATGCACAGACACACACACACTCAACTCTACTGTATCTATGTATATTCAACTGCCTTCAACAAGCACTATGGCCACTAAAGAGTATACACTACCCACTGACCACAGACATCAGTTCAACGTCTAGTTCTGATTTACATTTGTTTGAGTAAATCCAATTTCTTTGGATTTAGGTTAAAAGGTGGTTGAAAATTGTCATGAGCCCTCTCACTCCACCGGGTTACCACCTTAATTGGTTTCCACTATCTTCCACTCTGCTCACCTCCCTCTCTCTACTCAGCCTAACTAGCTCCACCTGTCCCTGCTCTGCTCGGCTCTAATTACTCTGCCAGCTGCGCTGCATTACCCACTAACCTCTCCCAGTATTTAAGGCCCTGTCTTTCAGCTCTCCGGTGTCAGATCGTCTGCAAAGCTCACACCCCGAACCTGTTTGCTCGCGCTTCTGGCTCACCCTGGTTTTGTGACCCCGGACCTGCCTGGTTTTGGATACTCTTCTGCCTCAGGAGATCCAGACCTGCTTCTGCCATTACGACTCCTGACTACTCTTCAATCCCGGTAACTCTGACCAGCCTTCTGCCTTGCTACTACGTATTTTGGATTTCCCTTGAACTGTACTGCTGCCTGGTTTCATTCCGCCCCGTTGTGTCTGTGTTTCCTCCCCCCCCCAGGACTTCTGGACCACCAACCACCGGCGTCATCGGACGCATCGCTGCCACTGGGGGGAGGCACAGACCCAGCACATCGGACGGGATAACCCCTGGAGCCTTCACTCACTCCCCTACATCCCTTTCCCCTTAAGTTTAAATAAACTTTCTGGTGTGACGCAATTGTGGTCCTCTTGTCGTCTGTCTGAACCGTGACAGTACGATCTGACCATCATGGACCCAGCGCACACTTCCCCCGACATGGAAACCGAAGAACCTGAGCAACCCACCGCCATGCTACGCCTGGAAACACACTGAGAGAGAGCTAGGCCGCATGAGCGGCGACATCACCTCTCTGCTTCAGGTCGGCTACCAACAGCATCAGCAGTTCCAGCAGCACCAGCAGCAGTCCCAGCAGCAGCAACAACAACTCGCCATGATCATTCAACTCCTCACCAACCTGACCCCCAGCCAGTCTGCCCACCAGCCCTGCCCCGAGTTACCTGCCCCGGTCATTGCAGCCGCTGCTCCGAACCCAAGATTGGAAACCCCGGAGCGGTTCAACGGCGATTCAACCCAGGTCCGGCCATTCCTGACTAGCTGCCGACTTCAGTTCTCCTTGCAGCCAAGGACCTTCGCCACGGAGGGGGCTAAGGTTGGGTATGCCATCACTCACCTGACGGGCCGAGCTCGACTCTGGGGAACAGCAGAGTTCGAACGTCAAACCCCCGCATGTGCAACCTTCGACCTGTTTGCTGAGGAGATGCTGAAGGTGTTTGACCTGGATTCACCAACCGCAGAGGCGTCTCGTGAACTGTTCAGTATTCGACAAGGCAGACGTACAGTCGCAGACCATTCCATCGACTTCCGAACCCTGGCTAGACGAAGTTCTTGGAACACACCATCGTTGGTGGACGCGTTCTTCCATAGTTTGGCTGACTATATCAAGGACGAGTTGGTCTCCCAGGAACTGCCTTCCACTCTTGATGAAGCCATCGCACTGACTGTCAGGATCGACAGTAGGATACAGACCCGTCGTCGTGAGAGGGGGCGCCAAGGTCCACCTACTACCGGCATTCGGAGAGATCCGACTGGGTTCCTGTCATCTACTGCCACTCACCCAGGTCAGCTTGATCAGTCTGAGCCTATGGAGATTGGGCGAGCCTCTCTCACTCCTGCAGAGCGCCAGCGACGCTTCACCTCAAACCTCTGCCTCTATTGTGGAGGTGATGGACATCGTGTGGTAACCTGCCCTTTAAAGGGCCGAAGCTCACCGGGCATAGGGGGAGTCCGGTTGAGTTCAATGACCATCCAGTCCTCCGACCGCAAACCCCTGCTGCAAGTTCACCTCCGCCTCCCTGACTCAACTCACACCCTGGCTGCTCTGGTGGATTCTGGCGCCGAAGCCAACATAATGGACATCAAGCTGGCACGCCAACTGGGACTGGAGAACCTCCGTTTGACACCTCCTATTCCTGCCCGGGCACTGGACGGACACTTACTCGGATCGGTCACTCATGTCACGGCCCCGGTCTCGATGGGTCTGTCCGGGAAACCATCAAGAAACTATCCAGTTTCACCTGCTCCCCTCTCCAGGCCAACCCCTCATCCTGGGTTACCCATGGCTCCGCCGGCACAACCCTCAGCTCGACTGGGTGACCGGGGTGATCAGGAGTGGGGGAGAGGACTGCCACCGAACCTGCCTGCTTGCCGCCGCACTACCCCCTCGGCCAGTACCTACTAACTCCGCTCCTGACCCCTCCAAGGACCCTGTGTCGATTCTGCCAAGTCCCTGCATCGTTGCAGCTCTGACCTGGGCTGTTGAGGAACAGGTGCTGGAGGCTCTCCGTAACCAGCCAGGTCCCAG